>NW_004797667.1:279048-382956 GCF_000002075.1 Aplysia californica
GAGAGAGAGAGAGACAGACAGACAGACAGACAGACAGACAGAGACAGAGACAGAGAAATCCCCAAGTAGAGGGCCACAACACGGAACATGTGCAGAAATCCCCCCGGGCCAGTAGCGTCAGGCTACCCAACTGAGATCGGGCGACAAGCCACTCCGAATTATTATTTACTGGAGAGGGGAAACATGTTTTTACATCATAATTAGATCTACTCTATTTGCTGTTCATTAAATTTAGCAAATATCTGGTTAAGATGATCATAGAACATGTTTCAAAAGTCTGCATCGTAATTTTCCCCCAACATCAATTAGCGCTCCTTAATTCATCTCATGGGATGGAACGCTTGAAGCAGGCCCAACTATTAGATTATAGGCCTAGATCTATTATTTTACATTAAAAAAAATATCTAGATACTAGATCTAGATCTAGATCTAAAATCTAGACCTACATCACAGTCGATGTCCGGGGGGAGGGGGGTGAGAATAGCGGTTCATGGGTTATTCTCACCAGAGAATAGGTGGACGAAAGAAAAAACGCAGTTCGGGGAGATTTGACCATAGTCGCCGGCCTACTCTTCACCTTGCCATGCCGAGCGTGGCGCCGCGAAAAAAGAGGAGAGTCCATAGCCTAATTAGCGAATAAACATTGTATTATATTAGCCTATTTGGCAAGGATCTTTGGTTGATGCGTCTCTGGTTGTTGTTATTACCAGAGACTGTTATTACTTCGAAGTTCGAAGGGAAACTACTCTTAAAAATTGCCACGTTCTCGTTGCTCTTCGCGAGGCGAGAATGCGAGATGAGAGATGTCAACAAACTTATCATCGGTTCATCTTACCGTGATATACCGGTTTTCTTTCTCAGCAGTGCAGTGCTTTAGAATGAATGCAGTATTGTTTTGTTGGAGTAGTTTGCACGTTTGAGCTTGCCTTCGGACCAGACTGGTCTATGGTAATGCCTTTCCTGTAACAGCTTTTCTGTGTGTGGAAAGATTCGGAAAAAGAGGGCTTTGAAACTTAGAAAGTCCGCAGAAAATGAAAAATGCACACCGCTGAAAGTGAAAGAAAGTTTGGCCCACGCCCATGTCTTATATTCTAGAGATCTAGATTCTAGAACTAGATCTAGATATCTAGATCTAGATCTAGATCTAGATCTAGATCTATTTTGTTGGCGGTCCATTTTCACGCGGGGTTGGGGGGGGGGGGGGGACTTTAAATACGTTGGGCAGAACCCATTCACATTGATACTAGACTAGATCTAGATTTCTAGAATATAGATATAGATCTAGATCTATTCTAGATCTAGATCACATGCGATTATTAAAAGTAGAAATGATGCAAACTATTATTAGGTAAGGCGCCCATCTTGTTTGACGTCAGACCAGGATACCCCTCCGATCACGTGACTACAAGTCTAAGTATAGACAACCGCATGGCACTTAAGATGGAAGTGTCTATGATGTATATTATGCTTAGGCCACCTCTATTATCACCCGGAGTGAGAATAGTGCAGGCGAGTCTTGTGGCTATTCTCACCCGGTGCGCGTTCACCCTAAACCACAGAATTCTACACTGTGATAACAGAAAAATTGTAGAATTCTGTGCCGTGAACAAACGTTCCATTACAACTGTAGCCTACTAAAAGCGTACAATTTTGTCTGTGGGCAGTGGAGAGAGAGAGAGAAAGAAAGAGAGAGAGGAGTAGCGCGAGAATTTCCGGACAATACAAAATGGCGACCCGCGTAGTTCGGCTCGATTCGAAAAGTTAAATAGCCGTAGCATCTTTGTAGACAACCAAATTAATTTACTTTTGTGTTTTGACATCATTTTTTAACTTTGTTTTGGTCAATTTAATCGTCCACACCGATAGACAGTTCAGAAAGAGACAGAGAGAGAGAGAAGAGGGGAGGAGTTGATCTTGCGAGAACTTCTGGGCGGGCCTTACCGAAAACACGTCGTTCCATGTGGGTATCCCAGGAAGTGATGACATCACATTACTAAAATTAGCAGCCAATCAGAAAGATGCGTTATTTCTAAGTTTAACGGCATGTGACTAGATCTAATCTAGATATAGAGATATAGATATAGATATAGATCTAAATTTAAACTGAAACGCCAAAGCCAAATGCAACAAAACTAACTTGGGTATTTTTTTACTTTCCCTCCCGTCTCACACTCAGCTACCAGTTGTCCATTTTCTACTAAATATTGATGCGCTGAACACGAATATCAACTTCATTTCCGTCGCAAATTAATAGTTTTTGAAATATTTGATTGTTTTTAACCGAGATAGACATGCTTTGGACCAATCGGGGGTTCCAGGGGGGACCTGCTCCACTGGGGTAAAAAAATCTGGGGGGTTACAGGGCAATGCCCCCCTGTTTTTACACCCATAATTTGATATTTTACAGTAAAATTTGAAATTGTCTTGAAAATAATTGATTTGCGACAGTTTTAGTGGCTTTATGTGTGATCTGCAGCAAACAGTACAGCAGTTTGACCCCTGAAACAGTGCATCTGTGTGCGGGAGTGAAAGTAAAAATTTACTTGTGACAAGAAGTCTGAGGGGGGAGGGGGGGGGGGTGAAGGGAGTTCTTTGGGGGAGGGGGGGGGGTTTACATAGGATTTTAGTTTTTGCTTTAGGTGTGACTAAATGCAAAAATAGGTTACTGCCAAGGTCGAGCTCTTGTTTTCTCGCAGTACTTTTGAAGGCATTTTCAAATGAAGTATAGTCCGGGAATGTTGCCCCAACAACAACTGAGTATCTGATATATTCAGACATTTAAAAATGTGTCTAGATTCTAGGTCTAGAAATTTGACTTCGGTACAAAAAATGCTTCTTCCCTGTCCTCGCAGAATGGCATGAAAGATGACGTCTCAATCTCACTAATTGACTAATAACCCAAAAATCTCGAGAATGGAAACCGTAAGGAAAAATAGAGATCAAGTTTATTTTCCCGAGCTTTCGGAGAAATAGTCACTTCGAAATATTTAAGCCAATATGTAAACGAATTGTGACAGCTTCCTTTGTCATTTTACCATTTCGCCCCATATCAAAATAAAGAGCGTGACCTCCCCTCTTTTCTGATACAAAGATACGTTCATTTCCTTTTCTTCTGGCCAAGGGGTTTACATTTATTTGAAAAGCCATACCCTCGAAAAATTTTTGGGCCAAATTAGGCTGAACTTAACGATCCACTTTCCCAAAGGATTATTAATTACCTGCCCTCATTGTAAAATATAATTTCCAAAGAGGAAAGAACATTGACAAATATGTAGATTTCTTTTCATTTGTCTGCACTGGTTGGGGGAAAGAATGGCATTGAATTTGAAATGAAATTCACACTTTGCCCTGCTTGCGTGCACTTTTCCTCTCCCCAAACTCGCATTTTTGGTGAACTTAGTATTCCTCACTCAGTGACTCATTTGTGTCATTCTACTCTCAAAGCTTTTCAGGGGCTCTCGTGGCCTAGATTTTATGGTGTTGGCCTCTCATTCAAAGGTCCCAGGTTTGAATCCGAGTAGCGACCAAAAAATTTTCTTCTCTAAAATTGTCTCCTTTCACCTCCTTTCATTTTCACTGTCTGCCCCCACCCCCTCACCTTCTTTGCCCCCTCCTCTGGGCTCCTGACTCTTTCTGCAACCTTTCTACTGCTACTCCTTGGCTCCTCCTTACTGCTGTCTTTCTGCCACACCCCTGATCTTCTGGTAGGAAAGATCTACACCTAGCCTTCTCGGACAAGGGCGAAAAATCTCGGAGGGCCTGTGTGCAAGTTGCGCATGATGTTAAAGATCCCTTGGTGGTCTAAAATCGATAAGAGTAGGCTTCGGCCGCCACCCGGGCAAAATTAAAAAATTTCCTACCATCTGAAAATATTAGGTGTGTCCCGCGCGCTCATATGACCTTAGGCAGTTGCGAGCGCCGTAAAACACTTTACAAAAAAAAAAAAGCTTTTCAAGGATTAATAGGTTTACCTCATGATGCTTTCTATCAGTGTCAGTGCATAAATTGAGTAAATTACCTTACTTTAAAAGTCACATGATTTAGTATTAAAGTAGACAGACTTGTCATCTGTTCCTTATCATTTCAATTACAATTCACTGACAAAGAAACTAAAACGTATTGATCATATATTATCATCGTCTCCAGTCAATTCATGCTTACGAGTCCTCTCAGTTTTTTTTCAGTTATAGAGAAATTAATTATAACGTTTTTATTTCAACAGGTTTTGTGGTACTGAGTTACTGCTGGAGGTGATGGATGTGGGGAAAGCGTTGCTCGTCATATGGAGCCCTTTGACCTAACCTTTCACCAGGTGACCTCTGATGATGACCTCAAAGACCCTTCCAAATTTGACTCCTTTAGCAATGTTATCAATTATGATACTAGCTTCGACAGTTCAGGCGTTTCTCTCCCTCTGAGTTGCTACAATACAGACACAGCCCAGTACACCTGGAAAGGTGGGTCCCTTCGATCTCATTTAGTAATACTATTAGTATTGCTTGTGTACAGACATTCTCATTATAATATTCACCTCCCATTGCCCTCTCGTTATTCCACCACCATTATGCGGCCAGCCCTGTTTGCTGTCAGGTTTTGCCAAGGCATAATAACGAGCGCTAATAAATTTTACACATTATTTGCCCCTTTATACTGCAATTGGCCATCTGCCTGAGTTGTACAGTCCTTACCAAACTAATGTAAATTTGGCCCACAACATCGCCAGTGAAATGGCCGTCAGAGGTCACGACGTCACTTTTCGCCTGATTCTGTTACTTTTAGTTCGCGTGACTCAGCAGCCCGCCGGAGCTCCCCGGCTCGGGGTCAGGGGGTTAATGAGCCCTGAAGCGACTTTACCGGTATCGGTTAGGAAGTTCGCATTTTTTACTATGTTTAAAACAATATGACTTCTTCCCCATCCCACATAGCAAACCATTACACGGATGTACTAAAAGCTCAATGTCTTGAGATTTATTCTGCGTTAGAATGGTTAATTTCTGTGCCTTAGTTTTTGTTCTAGACAAGTTTTTGTAGAGTACCCAATTTGTCCTATTTTAGTTACAAAGTTATGAATAAATGATTTTAAATTAAAAAAAGGTACGACAGATCTCTCCAAAATCTGTGTTAAACTGACTACGAATATCATGTCTTTTACCATGAGAAATCTTGAATCTGCGCGAATAGAAATAGTCAAGTTATAAGAGAAGAAAGATGCACATCTGCATCTTTTAACTAAAGATGATCAGCGTTAGCTCTTATTTTACTATTTAACAAGAGAAAGTTACTCTGCATTTGTTCATGAATCATGCCGTGTCTGTGGCAGCCTGCATACAACTAAAAAGATATAATATAGAATCTAAGCGATTAAAAAAAACACAAAACCGTGTAAATACATGGGTAGAGATAAACTTCTTGTATGGAATAAAAATAATGACAGCTAACACATTCATTCTTAGTTTTTGTGTCGGAAATATGCGCGGACACAATTATGAATGTAAAGAAATCAGTCACGTTGTCAGTTATTGCAAATGGTCATAGAAACGAAAAATAAAGCTGGAAAAGTCTGTGCTGATTCAGTGTCCCTGGAAAGCTAGAAATTATTCTTATAACCCAATTACGAGAAGTCATCCTTATTATTCAGTCAACTTACAAAACCTAGACTTAGAGTTTTAAGAAAAGTAAGGAATTTCTGGAGTGTAACAGATGCTGTTCGTGTATTAGATCTACATTGAAGATGTATTCTAGCACTAAAAACGATTTGTACTTTTTATCGAGAAACTTCATGATGACTTTTATAAACTTTAGAGAAAATATGCGAATATTCACGATTATATTAGACACATAAAGTTGTATTTGGAGGAATTACTTCATAGCGAATTGTGTGCCCAATTGAGAAAGTTGCAAAATTACAGCTTTCTATTATATGCGTAGATACCATCTTTTCTGAGTATCTGCACCAATGCTATGTCGTTCGTGTTCCAAAAGTTCGACAGATTTTGACCAGGCCTTTTTTTATATTGATTTTTTTTATTCACGCTAGTCAAAAAAAAAATTACAATATAGCATTACCGACTCTAGTGCATCTAACGAAATAACCAGACAAGTTACAACGTCCGTTCTCTTTTGAGTCTCAAGAGCAGAAATGCATGCTTTGGGTGCACTAAATGAGAATTACCATAAATACAAGGATACACCTTAAATTGTACGTTGAAAAGTACCAAAAATTAAGTCGACCTAGACAGAGCGGCGACAGGGAGCTGACCCCTGTGACCCCGACGTGATAAGGCGCTCGGCGGGGAACCCCCTGCGGCATCTAAAATTCCACTGCTGGTGTGCCGTGAGGTACACATTACACATATAATGCACAGCACCCACTTTGCAGCCGCTCAGTGGTAATCTTTCTCTCTCCCATGCACGACTCTGTGAGCTAGTGATTATTTTGTGCAGGAAATCTGGAGGCCATTTTAATTTTCAGAGAAAAGGAAGTGTTGAAAATTCATTATAATATTGTCCTTCATCTAGTTATGGTAGAGTCATTTCCTTTGACATGAGGTAGTTGGTGCTATTTAACAGAGAACAGCATTAAAACTCCATTATACCCCAGCTTCGCTGTACTGCCAACTTCATTCTTGTGTAAAGTTTGTTTTTTGAACAAGGTTTAATTGTAACAAAACTGATACTATAAGCTGGAGTTTTATATGATTGTCCAAGCATGTGACCAAAAATATGCACTGGAACTACTCAAAGTGAAAAGTGTGCCTAAAATGGTCCTAACCTGAGAGCAAATTCCATTTTGTTGTCTTGAAGCTCACATGCTGATTCATGGTTATCAAGGAAGATATGCAAGTTTGGAAGTTGGGAACTAATTTTTGTGTGTATCGGGAGGAAAGGATGCCTGTGTAATCTTAAGATACATATCGACGGTAAAAGTCGCAAACTGTTTAAGTCTTGAAATACTTCTTTTGAGATAAACACAAAATACTGTATAAATGTTATTTTAACCAACATATTGTTCTATTTTCGTTTCTGGCGCTAATAAGATGTTATCTTTGAATAGATGTAATTTTAAAGGCTAAATTTTGTTTGGATTATTTAAAATCAGACTTACACGTTTTGCAGTCTCAGAATTGACAGCAACATACACGGTTAGGGAGATACACGGTTTAAATAAGTTCTTCTCTCATGTAAAATTGAGAGTTACACGAGTTGCGCCTATAAAATGTTTTAAAATACATGTTAATGACATGAATAATTTCAATTAATGTTCCAGGATTTTGTCAAAAACCAATGTAGAAATGTTTCAGAAATTACTTTCTATTTTGGGAGAGGATGGACCTATGTTAAGGTGGTTTAGTGTCTAGTCACTCTCTACGGGTGATGGAGGTCCAAGGTTTGAATCTCTGAAATCAGGCTCGTAATATTGAGTCACAAAACAAAGAAAAAAGGTACTTATTAAGCAAGCACTGATATAGACTGCGATATAAACCACGCTCTTGGTGCTTTACAATGGTATTTTACTCTCCTGGCCGACAACAGCGCATTATACATTGAACAAGACCCACAGTCTTGTTATAGTTTGCTCACTTTTGTCTGACCGCATTAAACAAATTCTAGCTCATTCAGGAATCTTTGTATGGCACTTCTGCAGGCCAGCAACGAAACAAAAATATTATTAAAAAATCTTGATACAGTGTTTTTCTCTTTGGTCCCTCTTTGGGTGCATAGACAGGATCTCTAAAATAAATGACTTACAGTAATCTTGCTTTCAAATTGCTCATTTTGAGACAGCGACACCACCCTGCCTCCATATTTCAGTGTAAGCTTGTCGATTTCATCCCCCCAGCTGTCTTGACGTCTCCATGTGCTCCACCCACGTGAGTCTTGAAAATTACTCACCCCGTGTCTTGAATCGTGTTTCTTTGGTGTACATTAAAGTGTGGTGTTGAGGAAATATGTCAAATTTTATGTTTTAAGTTTCTGCTGTAAATCCCGCATTATTTTTTGTACCCCCTTTAGGCTTACATCAAAGAAAACGTGTCGGAACCTTGACCTTTAAAAATGGGTTTTTAGATTCTGTTGGTCTCCAACTTTTAGACCAGTGTACAAAGATCTGAGAAGATTGAACAGAGCGATTTCATTTTTATCTTGCTTTAACCGCTGTCAGAAGAAAGTGAACAAACTATAGCCTGTTATGCATATTATAAGTACTAATTACCTTACTCTACATCACCGTTACTACTTGTTAGACATTGTTGAACTAACTTTGACTACACACATGTAGTTATGGGTGACATTAATGGAAACACAAAAGTAATGAGTGTCTGTATAAAACCAAATTTATCACAATTGTCCATAACTTAAATAAGATTTACATGTTTGGCTTAACCCCCCCCCCCAAATATGCCAATTTCCTAACATTGTTTAAGTGTTGAGGTCAATTTCTAGAATTAAAAAAAAAGAAAAATCAGAAGAAAAGATTCTATGCTCAATGATATAAACCTACATGACTCTAATCGTCATGTTTTGTATGTCTCTATTCAAAACAAAAATGAGACTGGAGTCAGTCACTGTGGTGTAGCGGTTTGACGCTTTACTGATCGACACAGGAGTCTCGAGTTCGGTTCCTGGGGAGAAATCTTTAGAGAGTATCTCAGTCTTTAAGCTGGAATGTTGTATCCTTCTCAGCCTGGGTTCCCCTGACAGGCAGGGTTGGAAGCCAGCTTGCTTAATGGTCAGAATTTGAAAATAATATTTTGAACAAAAGTTGAATTTGGCGATTCACGAATGAAACGATAAAATTAGTATCCACTAAATGCTACCATTTCAATATGGTAAAGCATCATAAAATGCATGCGAATCAAACAGGACAATATGCTTCATGGACTGTATATGATCGTATTTTGTCTTTTTAATCTTTAGACATGCTGTGTTAAGTTGTTTGGGATTTTCAGTTTCACTACAGCTCCTCTTTCTCTATTTAATTTTGCCACGTCTTGACAAATGCAAAGCTCTAAAGTCATCCGTGAGCTCTAGTTCATAAAGGAAGGTTCCACAAGGACGATATTACAATACTTGAAGATTGGTGACAGTAGCATCACCTTCACTATTTCCAGGTTTTACAGACTTGGTTACTCCAAAGTCTCTGTAGTTGGAGAAGAACTTCTGAACTATCTGTTCTGATCTGCTCTTTCAGGCATTTCAGAGGTACCACTGTTTCCAACCAGTTGTGTTGATAGATATAGTTTTGCACCCTCTGTTTCTTCCTTTGCTGCTCTGTCGGTGCCATTCCTGGGGAGCCTGTCTTCTCGAAACAGATGCTTCTGTTGTTCTTTCTTTAATACTTTGCTGCCTCATCTCGCCAATTGTCGATGTTTACCTCCCAGTTTCTTTTGATTTTCCCCAAAATATGATGGCAAAGTGTTAATTTGTGGGTGTCACGGACGGTTTTACTTCTAAAAGTCCCATCCACGTGTATTTTCCATATTATTTCTTCTGCCATCTCTTGGCATCTCATATGACTTGACTCGCCCAAACATCTTGAAACCAAGTTTTGAGTGCTCCTTTTTCGTTGGGTATGTTCATCCGCATGGACGGCTGAGTATCGTTCAACCGACTTACACGGTATGCACCGTCAATATTGAGATGTAGTAGGGATACACTGGCTGCTCATTTGATGGTTACACGCATTTCTATTGCTTATTGTGTCCCTAAATCAGAACAGAACATGCTTTGTGGCTCTGTGAATTTTACTATAATGATAAATATAAAAAAACAAACAATATTACAGTGGAGCTCGGATTCAACGAGCTCTTATTCAACAAGAACTCGGATTCAATGAGGTGAGATAGATTCCACCTTTAATTTCTTCTTTAAAATCAATAAAAATAACTCTGATTCAACGAGGTCGCTTCCAGGGTCAACAGCCCCCGCAGACGTGGCTTCGCTCATTTTTCTCTCAGAACGAACTTCATCTATTCCAGGAAACCATCCACTGCACCTGCATCGTGAACCATTAGTCACTTAGCCGATTGCATGTGACCAATCAGCGCCCTTTTTCATACTAACACATGCGTTGTCGGCACGCGCATGTGTCTACTCTGGCGTGTGTCGGGATTGGATAGGCGGCCTGCACATGTGTGGCTGTGTGTGCGTGTCGGGGAGGGAGGGGGGCACTAGCGGTCCGGAGTTGAATGTTGCAGACACAAACGCGTCACAGTCTTTTTTTCCCTTGGCAATTGATCATTGTTACAATGATAAGCTAGTCTTGACGTAGATCTACGTAAGGAATTATGCATTGGTCTATGGAATCAAAAGTTGCCGTATGCTAGGCTCTACACCACACAGCAACACAACTTTTTGGTAAACAATCGAGATGACACAGGCGTGTGCATTTGAACAAATCAATCTTTTTTTACACAGCTCATAATATGCAGGCATTTCAGGCACTACTTGTGACTTCTCTTTATACATTACTTGCTCAATGCCTGTAATTATCTGCACAAAACCTCATGTTTGCTATAACGAACACTCGGATTCAACGAGATTTTAGGTCAGGCCCAGCGACCTCGTTAAATCTGAGTTCCACTGTACTATTTTTAGACTTACAGGGTTTGCGACTTTCACAGTCGATATCTATTGTTTCGTAAAGTTTTGAAGAAAACAGTGCTTTTGTTTTTCAAAAGTTATGGACAAATGGATCAACCAGTTAATTGATTGGATAAGCTGATAGCAGTTGGTACCTTCAAAGGCATGTGAAGGGGTTTTGTACTTCTTGGTAACTGGTTCTCTTTTAAAGGATAATTTAAATGATTTCGTGACCTTTTTTTCCAGTCAACCTTTCCAATACAGTTCCATGGAGGACAGCATGTACTCTTTTGTATTTGTGGAAGAAGTGTAAGGTAATGACTCATGTGCATGTTTGGACAATTGCAGATTATACATACTCAGCAGCAAGTGGCATTCAGACAACCAGTGGTGGTGTACCGACTGGCAACAGCTTTCAACACCAGTCTGTGTGGTGTGATACATCTCAAGGCAGTCCACCACACCGCACTTTCCTCATACACCCGGATGGTTTTCTCGGAGATTCTCTGTCAGCAGAGCGTGAGTCTTCCTCGGTTCCTGTGACCACAGCTCAGCAACAGCTGAAGATATTAGCTCAAGTGAGGGTTCTTGCTTTCTTAAATTAAAATTAAAATTGTTTTTTTTTAGATATGTTGCACTTTTTTTTAGGATGTTACACACAAGCCAACATTTCAAGTGTATTAATATTGTCCTTCTTAGCATCTTGTCCCTGGGGCATGCAACATGATTTTTTTCCCCAGTGGCTGGTACCTTTTTTAATATCATCTACTAACAAGTACAGTAGTCTCTGCCTAAGTTCTCACCGCTTACGATACCAGTTTGCTTAAGATCCCGCTGTTTTAAACACAAAAGTCACCCCTAAGATCCCCCTCTATTTCACTCTGAAGGTCTACATTCGGCTAAGATCCCACTTTTCAGATAATCATTTTTATGGAACAAAAACCTGGGCGGGCACAGCTGATCCGCCAATAGTGAAAAGTTGAGATCATCGAACTGCTCAATGTGTCAAAGATCAGCCACTCTCGTGAATGTGATCACATAAGCGTTGTAAAACTCTATGAAAGGGTACAATTTCTGCCCCCAACAGGATCACTCCGAAGTGTGAACTGACCAATGCGTTTGTTTTCCCCAAACATCGCATGCGCATCTGAGCTCTCCACCTAAATTTACATCACTCGTTGGATTGGTAGGGCTGACAAGTTCGCTCCAGGCAGGATCTCATCGAACTGTGACCTCTTCCCTGACCATTGCTACAGTTGTCTCTACTCACGAATTTGCGAGACAAACTGATCTTTACTTGGTGTGGTCACCACGTAATGGTGCGTAATGACAAAGGCGTGGGAACTCGGTCAAAGATGGAAAGCTAAAATTTTGGACAGGTAAAGGGGAAGGGCAACTGGGTATTCGTAGATCTTGAGGCTCACGATATGATATTAAGTGAAAATGGCATGCCTAATGGCACTGTGATTTGCTGACCATACGTCATAAACCCACCCAGGGTCACATCAGTTTATCATAGAGTGAAGAGAGACCATTTTACCGGTTGTGGACCTTAACACAGGTAACAGAAGATTCTTCCCTTGATGTGTCGGCTAAGATCCCGTTTGCCAAAAATCCCGCCATTTCCTTGCTCTTGAGCACCGGGATCTTAAGCGGAGACTACTGCACTACATTTCTTTCTTTTTTTTTGGTAAGTGTTTTAAGGCGCTCGCAACTGCATAAGGTCATATGAGTGCGAGGGACACATCAAACTTTTTCAGTTGGTAGGAAATAATGAATTTTGCTTGGGTGGCGGCTGAAGCCTACTCTTATAGATTTTGGACCACTAAGGGATCTTTAACTCATTCGCTACGCCGAGCCGTGGGGGGCGGCGCGGCTCAAGTGCCGTCAGTACGCCAAGCCGCCCCCGGCGGCTCGAGAACCGACGTTCAATTTTAGCTTGGTTTCTATTCCAATCCACATATCCATGTTAAAATAAAGGTCATAATATAATGTTGACTTCCGGGTCAAGCGTTTCCACCGAAAATCGGAAGTTTTGATTCAGTTTTGAAACAAGATTTCGTAGTTTATTCGACTTTGTTTTATCGCGAAGCCCAAATTATAGCCTAGACACCAGTCTTAGTACTTTTACACAACAAAATGTATCATTATTTTGCTCACTAAAGAAGTGTAGGACTCTTCTTTTTAATATTGATACAATTGGACGCAAATTGACGGTGCACTGTAATTGAGAAATCAATATTTTTTAGTGCTAGATCTAGGCCTAGATCTAAATAGTCAAAATATTTTTTTATCCCCAAAATCACAACTTTTTGGTGAAATTACTCAAAAAGTAGGCTACCACTCAAGACATGTATAGGTTTATTCCAAATGCAATTCTGAATAATTCCATACAAGATACGCATATTTTTTTCTGTTTGTGATCCTTTTTTCCAATTATTTAAAAAAAATGTTTTTTTCAATATCGGATGTTATGATCAAAATGTACAAATATTATGGAATGTATGTAATAACTGCACATTTTTCAATATTTTCCTGTTCTATATACAGTTATGGTTATTTTGAAGTATCGTTTGACTAGGTGCAAACATATTTTTTATGTTTCACCTGAGATTATAAATTTTTTATTTTCCAATTTTATCCGCATCCAATCACAACTGTGTTGCATAATCGCCTCTTACAGGAACCAAAGTTGAAAAATACGCAAATAAATAATGCAGATGTATTCTACAATCCATACTGAAAATGTTGGTATATAATATGTTGATATTTATTTGAATTTATGGCCCCAAAGACCTGTGAACTGTGCACTAGTCATCATCTCATTTCGCCCTCCCGAAAAGAATTCGTCCACAAGCCGAAAATAATACGTAGCGAATGAGTTAATGTGCGCCCTTGTCCGAGAAGGCTAGGTGTAGATCTTTCCCACCATAAGATCAGGGGTGTGGCTGAAAGACTACATTTTCTGCCACCTCTTTATTGTATATATATATTTTGTTAATCAACCCTACTGGCATTTATTTTGTGTGCATCAGCAATAGTGTTTTAATGGACATTTCAGTATTTTCATGAAATATGTCAAAAGATGTCCATTCTTGTATAAGTGAGAAAGTCAGAGTGTGAGATAGACGGACAAAGCTTAAGGTTGAGGCCAAGAGAGATTCTTATTAGGTCATAACGAGAGTTTAATCTGACTTCTTTCCTCTTGCTCCACATTTTTTCATCTGGCCATCAAGTCAGTTATCATACTCAGGTACAAGTTTATTTAAACATATACTCCTAGATCTATACTTATTCTATTTTTCATTAAGTTTATACAAATGAATTTCCTCGATTTTGGGAAGCCACACAGTATGTTACTTCAGATTCTCCCAAGATCAGTCTTTTTATAAAGATTTTTTTATCCGGTTTACTCACTGTGAATTCAAGACATCAGGCAAAATACCTTTTTCTTTTGAAAATTAAGCCCATGATGGGTAGTAACCAACAATTATTTCTTCTAAATGTACATGGAAGGCAGAACGCCTTCTCAATTAAAAATCTAAAGCAGCTGTTGTTCAGTTAAAACAATAATGGTCTTTGGTTTACTGCCATTATTAACAAGTCTCTATGTGTTTTACAGCATAAAGTAGCTATAGTGTTTGTCATTAAGGTTTTCATTATATGTTGTTGCCTTTAATTTTTGTAATTTCTGCCAAACAGTAATACATAAATTGAAGTAGATGCTTGAAATGATTTTTTTACTTACCCTTACTGATAATAATGACATACTTCATTTTTTGGGTATTATTTTGTTTAATAATCATAATGTATTATTATAATGATAGTAATACTAGTAATAGTAATGGTATAATTAGTTTCTTGTAATTATGCGGTTTGAATGCTTATGTAAAATTAAGTGTAAACATTTTATAGTAAGTTGTAGTCTATTCTCAAGAGTTATACAGGTGTCCATGTATCTTGTATGTTGTGTTTCCATCAATTATCCTTTGACCACCCGCACACTCCATCCAACCCCCGGCCAAAATGTTTTTTCTTGCTTCTTTGATAGATACTATCTGCCTGACGTCATATTTATATGTAACATACTACTAACTATATGACTTCCATGTAAAGAATGGGTAGGCAAAATTCCAAGGGCTGCATCATAGATTGTGATGTGCTGAAAGTGGCTTCGGTGCTATGAACTGGTACAGATGCTGACACTTACTCACTCTCACACACACCTATATGACCTGCTCACACATACACACACACGCATGAACACACAAACATGTATACACTACCTATATCCTCTCACATTCACCCTCATTCCCACACATATACATGCTCGGCTCTGAACTTTTATTTTTAGGTTATGATACAAAGACATTAGCCTGTGTTTTTTTCCAAAGTTTATGATATACAGCATTCTCCACCTAAGACCCCACTTCTTACAATCCTGCTGTTTTAAGAAAACATACATTTTTACTATTGTGAAAAGCCACTCTAAAGGGTTACATTTGGCTTAGATCCGGCTTTTCAGATCATAATTTATGGAACAAAAACCAGGGCGGGTGCAGCTGATCAACCCAGCAACAAAAATTTGTGATCATTGTACTACCTATTGCATCGCAGATCATCCACTCTTGTGAATGTGATGGTGTCCGGATTTAAAATCTCAGCGAGAAGGTACAATGTTTGCTCGGATAGCGTCATACCCAGGTATGAACTGGACACGTTTGTTTTCCCTATACACCGCCGTCGCATCTGAGCGTTCTACCTGAACTTACTTCACACACTGTCCCTTCAAGGCTGTATCAGATGAGATCACATCGAACTGTGAACTCTTCGGTGCTTTTTTGTATCCCCGAGCATCGCAGCAGTTGTCTTTCATCTCTATCCCTGAATTAACTTGACAGGCTGAATTTCAATCCATGCTTCAGAACACATCGGTGTGTTATGACTGGAGCAATGAACTTTGTCACAGACATAGCAATACATTTTTGGACTGATAAAGGGGAGGATCAAAATAGGATTTATGTAGGTCTTGAGACTCATGATTGGATAAGTGATAATGGAATACTATTGTGATTGGTATCAAGGCTGACATCTCTTTGCTTGCCAAAAGTCATAAACCCAACCAGCAGTCAGGTCAGTTCATTTCAAAGTAAGGGGAAATAATGAATGAGTCACAGTGGAGTCTCCCTTCAGTGCTTTAGATAAGATTCCATTTGCTTAAGGTCCTGCATTTTCCTTGCTCCTGAGCACTGGGATCTTAGGCGAAGACTTAAACTCTCTAAAAAAAAAAAGAATAGAAAAAATCTGCCTTATGATTGGGAAAAAATGCCAGTTTTCTATTTTTTAATGTTGGTGCAGTAAATACTAATTGAAGCATGAAAATGTTATTTTTGTAGCTTGGTCTACTTTTTAGAGTGTTATTACACATACGAAAAAAAAGCGTAAGGACGCAAAAGACTACATGTTAATTAGTTATACGCAATCCAAAAGTGGTACCTTTTTATTTTTTATCATATATAACGATATATATATATATATATTATATACTAACTTTACTTTTACTTTTTCATCCTCTGTTGCCGTTAAGTGTCAAGGGGAGATGCTGTTTTCTATGGTAGGCCAGCTCCGCAGCTCTTTCAGTTGTGATGTTATGTTTTCTTAGGGTTTCCTTGACACACTCAATCCACCTTTTGCGTGGCCTTCCTCTTCCTTTATAGCCTGAGTGCTTGGTGTAGTAGGCTCTCGAGGCTGGCTGATCAGGTGACATGCGGGACAGGTGGCCAAACCATTTTATCCTCTGTCTTTCTATGTAACACAGGCTGGACTCAGTGCCGATAGCTGCTCTTACTTCTTTATTTCTCTGCCTGTCTTGTCTAGTGATGTTAAAGGTTTTGCAGAGGCATTTCATTTCGCATCCAGTGATTTTGCTTTCATGGGTTTTGCTTAAAGTCCAGGTCTGGCACTGATAACATAATGTTGGTATGAATATTGAGGTGATAAGCTGTCTCTTTGTGTCCATGGAGATGTTTGGATGAGATAGGACGGGTGCGAGCTGGTAGGTGACAGCGTTGGCAAATTCTATTTCTCTGTCTATGGACCTGTTTTCAGAAAAAGTGTTGCCGAGATATTTAAATTCCTTCATCTGTTTCAGTTGTTTACTGTTGACATGGATGTTCAGGGGACTATGGTTTTGGCTCACTTTCATAACTTCTGTTTTTGATGTGCTTATTTTCATGTTGAATTCCCACAGCTGTAACATATATACATTTAAAGATTTGTAATTACTTCATGCAGCACCGGGACTTGCTACACAATAGAAGGAGAAAACAGTTTCGATACTTGGATAAAATTTTTATCATGCACCAAATTGGTGCTGCGAAGAGCAGTTTCATGCACCTTTCTTCTTGTACGGGAAGAATGATGCCTAGATTTCTCTACAGTGACAAAAATAACTTTGGTGCAAAGATTTTCCTTGCTCCCAGCAGACACTACCGCAAGCCGTGCGACGAGCTTAAACCATCCTCACCGTCTGTCTCTTCACTGGTGCAGCCAGCGGGTGACGGATCACAAGGATGTAGTATAGTAATGTAGATCTAGAACTCTGACTGGTTTAGAACAATTAGTAAAGGGGGGGGGGGGGTGAAAGCCAGGGTTAGGTGGAGCGCTTGTACCAATTGCACCAATGGCGCCCCGCCACTGGGTGTGATTTCATATCCACACTGCTCAGACCCTCTACCGCTATCTAGTAAGATGGCCAAGGTTCACATGGATGGGGTAACATCTAGGCTTTCTTAGTACATGCTGCATACTAAGATACCCTAGGTTAGAGCTGATGGAACCAAACTTAATACAGTCGAACCTGCCCTGACGGCCACCTCTATAAGACGGCCACCTGTACAAATGGCCATTTTCCATTTCCCCCCTTGCTTTTTTTCTATATAATTTAACTGTAAAACGGGCACCTGTACAACGCTGCCGTGGCCACCATATTTTAACACACAACCCCTATCACACTAAGCAATAACTCCTGTCTTGGACGGCCACCTTAGTGACTCCATTACTTTTTGTCATTAATTATGCATTGACCCTTGGCGTTGTGAGCGAGCCGTCATAATCTAATCACCGTCGTTGTTGTTAGGTAGTCCCTCCAACCCATCATGTTGCGAAGGCCCCTCCCACTGTTGACCAATAGGTACCAATTTCCAGCTGCTGGTGAGGGAAGCGTGTGATCCCTCATAACTCATAAGCCCCGCCCAGAACTCATACACAAATCGTAAGTGAGATAAGTTGTCACTGTTTACCCAGTCTGTAACAAAGTAACAATGGACGTCAACATGGACTTGTGACAGAAGCGTCGCTCGTTCTTCAAGTGGTGGCGACCCATATGTTTGTTTTACCATAGCACTCGGTCCTCCTTGTCTGACGCATTTCGTTTTATTGTCACCCTTGCGCAAAATCAGCAACAAAATAAAAATAACAAACAAAATACTAACCAACAACAACAACAAAAACAACAATAATGCGGCTACTTTCGATTGGGAATGGGGTTTGTTTTCTTCATCTTGATCAGTCCTGCCTAAGACGGCCACCTGTCTTATAATATATGGCCACTTTTCTCCTTGACAATGGGTGGCCGTCTTACACAGGTTTGACTGTAGTTTTGTTTCAAATCAGGGCTGAGCTGGCAAAGCATTTACTTAGACTGGTAAAAACCCTCCGAAGGGAAGGGATTTCTCTTTCTGTTTCTATGTTAGACTGGTTTCCGTCTTATAGAGGTTTCTGTTAAGGCTGGTTCAGCTGTATATAATATGAGCAGAATGGAATGACATACCACAGAGGGCTATTTCAGGTTTTGTTCGATCTATACGATGTTGAATACTCGCTTCCAAAATAGCATGAGGAAGCCATGCTCGTTACTGAACTTTTTATGAATGGAGGTTTGTTAAAAACTGTACTATGTAAATTCATGATCTCTGATTAGACCATGTTGCTTGTACAATATATGTTGGTAGTGTATCCATATGTCTGTGTGTAAATGCCTGTATTAACCCCAGGCATAGTTTTCATTCCAATTGTTTTTCTTTAAGTGAAGCGCTTTACTGGAGTTGAGTATTTATATTATATTATTATTGTATATTGCTTACAGACATACAAAGTTACAGTATTCTCCCAAAGATTACATATATATAGCCCCTTGCATAGAATAATGTCAGTGAATTGTGTGCAGATAAGCGATTCCTGTGAAGCCCTCACAGGTTGCACTAATTCATCCCATTTGGCCATTTTGGAAGTGAAACAGTGAACATTCACAAGAAACACAAGTGTCTGTTTCCAAGTTGAAATGAATAGGGTTTGAGACAGTTTTTGGTTGCTGTAGAAGAAAGTGGACTCCTATATTGTATATGTATCAAGATACTACGGTGAATAAAAGAAAGGAGATTGAAATAGACCATTACAAAATTTTATTGGATAAAATTAGATTGGTGTCCTTTGGAAGAAGAAGAAGAGTTTAAAGTAAGATATGCTTCTTTTCAAAAAGAAGTTACTGTAACAAATTGATCTCTAAATAGTTTTCTTTGAAGCATAAAAAAGAACAAACGACAATTCAGTGAGTGTTTAACTGCTCATGTCTCTTGTTTTAGATTTCTGCCAATACATCAGCAGTTGGGAAGAAAGGCAAGCGGATTCAGAAATTTGTGGCCCGTACTGTGACCTCCCCCTCCACTCCCATCCCTCCACCTCCAAGCACAATGTCCCAGCAAGCTCGATCTACACCCAACTCTCAGACCTTGTCCTCTCCGCCATCTTTGGGGAGCTCACAGAAGGCGGCTGAACCCAGTGCAGAGGACAACAGTTTTGAGACTGTTGCTGAAGCCCTCAAACTGCAATGGTCTGTCATAGGTAGGTCTGATGAGATTCAGTTTCATAATTGCCAGTGTGTTTTACTGTAACTGCTTACAAGTACATTGGACTCAATCCAAGGGAAGACTTCTGTATGTTAACTCATTCAGGACGCAGCCTTTAGCTCCTTTGGAGACGCATCCGATGTATACGTCCTATAGCATTTCTCGACCGTTGTGGCCGCACAAATGAAGATATTCCAGGGAACTTTTTTTTGACATTGCTAAGCTACTTTTTAACATTTGTTTACTCTTGACCGTATGGTGTCGTTTTTTGTAATTTTTTGTGGCGATTTATGAAGGCAGTCGAGGCGACAAAGAACACAGATCTTCGAGGAGTACTATACAAAGAAGGACTATTCACTGTGACTAGAATTATTTTTTTTACAGTATTTGGACTGTATATTGTGTTGTGATGTGTTTTTAGCTACATTATAGTTGTGTTGTAACTTTATATTGTTTGTTTCTGCACTTTTTCATTGTCAATTTAGAGGAAAAAAATTTTTTTTTTGGTCTCATACTCCATTTTTGGAGGGACCATGGCAAGTTTAGGAATGTATCCAGGCAAATTTTATTAGATTTAAAGCAAAGTCCAAATGTTGAATGTGTAGATAGTGAAAACAGACTTTTAAAATATCAAAAGGGAAAAAAATGGCAGACTTTCAAAGTTGACACAAAATCGCGTGTCTCTGGGTGCAAAGCTGGTCGAAAACCTGCGTCCTGAATGAGTTAAAAGTCCTAGCGGAAACCAAGTGTGGGATCTTATCTTGTAGGGGAAAATGTGATCCATTGTGTTTTTAGTGTGTAACCAAAAAGTTTCACCGTCTCAGAGGGTAACTCACATTCCTATGAGCTTCTTCATAAAGGATTGCAAGAGCCACAGACTTAGACTGAACTTGACTGCCCATTGCTGCTAATGATTTTATGTCTAATTTACATCTCAAGTTTTTGTGTTCATTCTTTTGTGTTGTGCTCATTTTTACATTTTATACTTTTGCCATTTTCCCTCCCAATGCCTTTTCTTAGTTTAACCTCTTCGTGACCTAAATGATGTACACCATTCGCCAATTTTTCTTATGAGGTGAAGGAGACAAGATGCTTCCGTGACAAACAATATTCATCATGCTTTAACAAAACACAAGGACCATGATGATAACCCAAAACGCTATTTGTCATATTTTATAAATGGAGTACTGCTTCCATTAGATGTACTCTATACACTAATTGCAGATTCAAATACAATTGTTTTTCTCTGTTATTACAGGTTCTTTACGTAATGATGTGATGTGGCCTGCTATTTCTTCGTATTTTTAGCTTTTCTTTTATATCTAAAGAAACTTTCAGCAATATGTAACTTATCCTCTCAAATAGGAACAAATTCGTAAACACAAAAATAGGAACCCTGAAAGCATACATATGGTCAATCCTTTTGTATGGATGCTAGTGCTGGACTCTAAACAAAGACATGTAGAAAACACTGGAGAATACTCAGAATTTCAGGGAGAGAGAGGAAAACAAAAAAAGAGGTGCTCCAAATGGCAGGATGTGAAAAATCCATAATCAGAACCATCAGAAAAGACAATTGAGGTTCTGTGGCCAGGTAAATAGATCAATTGGACTAGAGAAACTGCTGCTGTCTGGAAAGATAGAGGGAAAGAAGAACAGATGAAGACCAAGAACAACATACACAGATGCCCTGAACAACTTTGCAATGAACAGCACAAAGAGAAAAACTGAGCTGATCAAGACGACACAACAGGAAGGATCAGAGTACCATGACCTTCAGTGTCTGCTCCAGACCTAACACCTGAAGAAGAAGATTCCTTGTTAAGTCTTCTTCCAAAAGTTGTTCTTTACTGCAGTATAGGGTATTGTCTGCGGTCGGAATGGGAGGAAGAAGCTGCTGTTGGAGATCCTGCAGTGTAGGACATTTGAAGAGCAGACGTTGAACTGTTTTGTAGACATGGTCATGGTCACAAAATAGGCACATTGGTTGTTTTTCTAGATCTGTTCCTGGTGAATGTGGATGTCATTGTAGTGATTAAGTGTAAGTGGTAACTCCACAACAATACTTTTGTCCCTCTCAGAGTTTTACTTTGTTCCCCTGGCAGGCAACAAGTCACTGGCCCCTGCTCCTCCTGATGTTGTGGCACAGATTGTGGCTCAGGCAGAGCAGAAGATCAAAACTGGCGACAGCAGCCCTCTCCCTGGCAACTATACCCCAACCGCCTCTCCAACGCTCTTCACCTGTGTAAGTGTAATTTAATTTTTAACTCATTTGCTACGTATTATTTTCGGCTTGTGGACGAATTTTTTCATCGGGAGGGCGAAAGAGATGATGACTAGTGGGCAGTTAAAAGGTCTTTGGGGCCACAAATTTAAATAAATATCAACATATTATATACCAATATTTTCAGTATGGTTTGTAAATTACATCTGTAATGTTTATTTATGTATTTTTCAACTTTGGTTTCTGTAAGAGGCGATTATGCAACACAATTTTGATTGGATGCGGATAAAATTTGAAAATAAAAAATTAATAATCTTTGGTGAAACTCAAAAAATATGTTTGCCCCTAATCAAATGATACATCAAAATAACCGTAAATGCATATAGAACTGGAAAATATTGAAAAGTTTGCAGTTATTTACATACATTCCATAATATTTGTACATTTGGATCATAACATCCGATATTTTAAAAAAAAAAAAAAATTAATAATCTTGAAAAACGATCACAAACAGAAAAAAACCCCACTCGTATCTTATATGGAATTATTCAGAATTGCATTTGGAATAAACCTATACGTGTCTTGAGTGGCACTTTTTGTGCAATTTCATCAAAAAGTAGTGATTTTGGGGAGAAAAAATATTTTGACCATTTAGATCTAGATCTAGATCTAGCACTAAAAAATATTGATTTCTCAATGACAGTGCATTGGCAATATGAGTCCAATCGTATCAATATTATAAAAAATAGTCCTACATTTCTTTAGTGGGCAAAATAATTATAGATTTTGTTGTGTAAAATTACTAAGACTGGTGTCTGGACTATAATTTTGGCATCGCGATAAAACAAAGTCGAATAAACTACGAAATCGCGTTTCAAAACAATCTACATTTCAGATTTTCAGTGGAAATGCTTGACCCGGAAGTCAACATTATATTATGACCTTTATTTTAACATGGATATGTGGATTGGAATAGAATCTAAGCTAAAATTGAAGATCGGTTCTCGAGCCGCCGGGGGCGGCTTAGGGTACTGACGGCACATTAGCCGCGCCGACCCCCACGGCTCGGCGTAGCGAATGAGTTAAAGAAGATGTTTTTTTTAAAACGTCTCCATTGACGCAATTTAGATCATATAGGAGGCAGGCTTGGACCCCAATACAATGTCCCAGCAGAAAGATTGAGATACTGGATAAAAAATCTCCCCATTTGTATATTGAACTGGTGTCTTCTGTGTGTAGTGGTTGAGGGCCTTAAACCACTACACCACAGATGCCAATAGTGTAAGTGTTAGCTCCCTAAATTTTTGTTGGTTTTCTCCTTCTTTCCTTTGAAACATCTGTGGTCCTTATCTTTCTTCCTTCTTTTTTGTGTTTGTTACCCTCTTATAAGTTATAATAACACCTCTAATCTTTGGCACTTAACATGACCTAATTGTGCTGCAAGTGCCGTGAACTCTAACAAAAATTCACAAAACAACTTTTGTTTTCTTCTCGCTTATCTTCAAGAAAATAATAGTTATTTCTTTTCTTAGTATAATGAGGCACACTTTTGAAATGGTTTCTGACTGACTCTTAGGCGCAAATATCCTTCTTTCATGACTCCAGGACTATAGAGGTATTTGTTACATTGACTAATCCTCTTCAGAGTAAGTATAATGTGAATTTTTAAAGTTGTAAAGACCCTGTGAAAGTAAGTCTAAAGTTAAGAACAACCTTTATACTTATTGTTGGAGAAACTGATTTCTAGTTTATGAATTCACGGTAAAGGAGGCTCACTTTCAGTAGATGTAGAATTTGTTGAGTTGCAT
Organism: Aplysia californica; assembly: GCF_000002075.1. Taxonomy (NCBI): domain Eukaryota; kingdom Metazoa; phylum Mollusca; class Gastropoda; order Aplysiida; family Aplysiidae; genus Aplysia; species Aplysia californica. Next base: position 302,568 of record NW_004797667.1, read on the forward strand.
TGTTTAGAGGTCCTGCCTACTTTCAATTTTTGCAATTTCTCATGTCCATCTCTTTTGGATTAAGGAGTGTCTGATGGTGCTGTTGACTGGTCCGACTTTTGTCCTTGCTTAATGCTGTTTCTTTCTGTCTTCTTGTGTTTTTCCTAGCTTTTCATGCTCATTGTGGTGTCATTGTACGTGCTGTAGTATTAAAGAGAGGCCTATTCTTATATTTGTGAACTATAGAAATGAACCCTCTTGATTGTCAATGGTACATGGTCATGTTTGTTGATTGTTATGACAGGCTTTTTTTCATTTGGTCCAATATCACTAATTTTGTCACAGTATTTATTTTTCTGATTTTTTTCTTCACAGGATAAGCCGACTATTCTTGCCAGCCCGGAACCCTCCCCTGTACTCCAGCCTGTACCGATAGCTCTGCAAGAGATTCACCGTGACGACTGTCAGCGTGAGCTCATGCGCGTCATCCCTACAGAGATTACCACGGAGAAGCCCAGCTCAGGTACTTGGTTCAGTGCTGCGGGAAAAAGCCTGGAGAAAGACACCTCCTCCAAGGGGAGTATTGAGTCTCCGGTTCACAGGTCAAGGACTACTGGTTCAACCCCAACCACTCCTCTGTCTCCCTTCGCAGAGAAGCAACCTTGGATAGGGGACATGTTGTCCTCCCCAAGAGGTGGGCCTAGTCTTGCTGCAGGAGAAGTTTTGTCAGCCACTGCTACTGGTGTCAAAACTGTCGAGAACTGGGATACAGTCAGTGAGGCAAGCTACTCTAGTGAGATGGAGATGGAGAAGTACCTACAGGCCCCTCTGTCAGCTGCCGGTCTCACCAACTACCAGCTCGAGTCAGAGGAATTTCTTCGCTCGCTCCCGCCTATCAAACCCATCAATCTGGACGCTTATGCTCCGTTACCACCTCTCTTACCCCCACAACCCATGAAAACCAAGGAGAAGAAACAAAAATCTGCTGCATTGACTACTAGCAATGTAAGGAAAAAAGTGGTAGAAGGCCAGCAGGCGCAAAATGGCCTGGCGAATAAGTTTTCAGCTTTTACCAGTGGTCAGTCTACACCAGGCAACTTCCCACAGCATCCCATAACCTCCACCCCTCAGCTGTCCAGCACAGTGTCAACACCCTCTGGTTCCTCTCTCTCTGATAGGGTTGTACAAAGAGACAGTGATATCACCTCCATACCAAAAGACAGCAGCAGAGACTTGTTTTTCTCTCCACATTTGTCACCAATTAGCGAAGACTCTCCCGTGTTTGCAACGCCTGAACAAAGCACACTGTTTCATTCTGCTTCTGGCAGCACACCTATGCCATCCTCCGGGTCTTATGACAAGAAACAGTTTGATGAAATTCTGAGGCAGAAAGCAAAACTGCAGGGCCAGCTGGAGATTCTCACAGAAGAGTCTCAGAGTATGTTGCAGGTGGGTGGTTTCCGTAATTTCTGTCTTTTTTGTTCCTTTTTTGGTGTACAGTTTTCTAACAGGGATGCTGTTTGTCCATTTATATCCTGTTACTTCTGTTATTCATATCGAAAAAACAGTTATCATTCTCATCATTTGTTTTCCGTTTAACCCTGTATGAATTGTGTCTAAATGTTAAATACAGCGTAAACCTTCAAGTATTTTCCCTGTTAAATGATAAACGTGTTTAGTATTAGATAAAAAAAAGAAATCTGGAACTTGCGGATCAAGATGGGGATTTTTTTGTTGTGTATTCACAAGTCGGAGTAAGTGGTTGAAATGGTAATTTGTATGCCAAGACTTAGTTTTACTCTGGTAAAATCTAACTTTGTGGTCAACATGTCTTTTGACGTGAAATGACTAAATGATATATGAATCTGCTGATGAACAGGTCTCCTCTTCTGTCTCTGGCTACAGTTGTTGTTCGCCTGTCCTTTACTCCCCTCTCATGGGTTGTCTGACCTGGGCATTATTGTTGAATTGGATGTAGCTGAACCTGATCTTCTCTGGTAATTCTGAATTGTTTTTGAGCAATGACCAAACATCTCTGTACATTTCAGTGAAATGTGATGCTTGGGATGATGATGAGAAAGATAGAGAAACAGAGAGACATGGAGAGAGAGAGCGAGAGAGAGAGAGAGAGAGCGAGAGAGAGAGAGAGAGAGAGAGAGAGAGAGAGAGAGAGAGAGAGAGAGAGAGAGAGAGAGAGAGAACGAGAGAGAGAGAACGAGAGAACGAGAGAGAGAGAGATGGACAGACTGAGGCAGACAGAGAGACAGAGATAGACAGACAGAGAAACATATGACAAATTATAATGTTTGTGACTCTAAAAGAATGCCTTCCTTGTCTTTATGCATGAACTTTTTCACTTTGCCAGGAAAGGGCTGAGCTCCAGGCACAGCTGACGGCCTTGAAGGCAAAACTGTCGACTGCCCAGGGAGCTGAGGCTGGGGCTGGGGGAGACAACAATCTCAGAAAGGAAGTGGAAAACTTGCGGACATCTCGGCAGCTGTTGGAGCAGACCATCCTGGATGCAAATCGACTTTTGTCAGAGAAAGCAGAGGAAATCAGGGCTCTGCAGGATGAGCTACAGGCAGCTCAAGATACTGCCAACAAGTTGCAGGTTTGGAGTTTGAGCTGAACTTTTTTCTGCATTTCTTTAATTTTTTCCAGCCATATTTGTAAATCATGTAGAAAATGTATCAACATGGTAGTAATTGTTATGCTTCAGGAAAAAAACTACTCTCAGGAAACCAGTCTGTTGCAAAACAAAGAAAGTGTTGGATTGGAATCCACAGGGTAAGAGGTCATGAGTAAGGCCACCTGGAACCTGGAGAAGAATCACAGAAAATGATGTACAGAATTGTGGGATTACTATCAAGAGGCCAGCCCTAAATAGGGAAGGTAGAAAGTGTTTGTTAGTTGCCTATACCTTATTGCAGGCTGAGAACTGCAGTAATGATTAATGATGATGTGAAGGAAAAACATTACGGGAAAAAATAAAATCGTTTGGATTTAATGTTGATGATGATGATGAAATTTTGAGACTGATGTACATGATTGATGCTTATAATATTAATTTATTTCCTCGTTTGGTGCCTATGCTGGACACAACCTTCATTCCCAACTCCTCTCATAGAGTAGAGTGACCATAATTTGGAAATACAGGGAGATAAAAAAAACGACAAAACTGTACAACTTTTTTTGGTGAATATTTTCCTCTACACTGAAGTTTTGTGTTTCAAATTTGTACACAACATTTGAAAGTCAAAAGAAATTTCTCTGTAGATAAATCCGCAGAATCGTTTTGCTGTACATAACGCGTGAAAAAACAACCCATATTCAGCTATGTCCCCATTTTTGTAGCATGACGCTCTAGTTTGCATGAGGCCTACCACTAAAAATCTCAATGATTGCGCCATATTGCAAACTACAGTAGCCTAACAGTCGAACAGAAGTTTGCAGATAGTTTTTCTCAAGTTTCCTTTGCCCGCTGAGATCATGGTTAAGATTAGTAAAGAGCAGAGAGCTTTTTGTATTGAACTTTTCCTCACCACCAACTCGTTTCGTAATTTTGGCACAAGGTACAGAAATAATGTTAAAGGGCCCTTATGGTGAAAACGGTCTATCAGTTAGGACCTGTAGAGAATCAGAACTAAAAATTCCCAGACAAAACGACCACTTCAGGTCGAACACACATCGTCGCACCCCTTTAAACGTTACTGGGTTGCAGAATTCAGTAGATAAGCCCCATGAGAGGTCTGTTAGGAGACGATGTCTGCAGCAATGACTTTCCTAAATTTCAACAGTCCGCATTCTCAAGGTAGATCTTCATCTACGACTGTACCATTTTCCCATTTGCGAAGCTATCAGAGGATAGCAATGTGTTCACGATTCCTCGATCGTCTTGAAAAGCGTGAACATTTCGTCTATATGACATTTTGTTCCTTGGCAAAGCCCATATTCACCTTTCAGGTTGTATCAAATCCACAAATGCTGTCTATTTGGACTACCTCACTCCCCCACCCTCCCTCACCTGTATTGTCTCTAGAAACAGCTTCATACTGTAAGGTGTACAGTGTGTGTGGCTTTGATTACTCATGGTTGAGTGGATCCTTGTGTTTTGCCACAGCAGAACATTACGAACGACAAAATGTGTCGAGTCCAAAGGAGGACATATAGACCATTGGTTCTTGGAATTCCAGGATTTAAAAAATATTTTTTAAACTCTGTAGCAGAAAAGAAATATTGTTTTTAGGTTACCAGATGGAAAGATTAGATTTTAAAAATAAAAGGAAAGGAAAAAACAAACCAATCATTTCACGACTTTCCTTACAATATCTTTTAAATTCGTGCATTTTGCATTTATAGATGTTTTTTTATGAAAGCCGTTTTTGAAAATAAGTTTCTTCTTTGTGAATTTTATGTCAAACAAATTCCTTTTGAAAGGAATTTGTTCCAAATTACAACATTTTAGTACAAATTTTGTGGGAGATACTTAGCAAAAAAGTTGTATTTTTTTTTATCACCCTGTATGTCCTCCTCTAGATCTAGGTCTCAAAGATTGAATAAAAGTATTCCAAAATATTGCATGAGGGCTGCTTTTAAATGATTATGTTGTTAGTGTTTTAACATCTGTAGGCCTAACATCTAAGCTTACAAGTCGTCACCCATCTCACAAAAGGGCGTAAGAGCATTTTTAGCATTTTTCAGGAGAGCGTTTCAAAGTTTTGGACACTTTTAAAATTCTCGCTGTGACATAACCATTTGCTTTTTCGTTTCCATTTTTGGCAAGATATTAGTACAACCGCTGATTTATCATTCCCTATAACGATTATAGACATTGCTTTATCAGTTTTTAAGAAATTATTTGAAATAGCTGATACGCCTGTTTGTGAGAACATACCTATGTCCGTAAAGACACAAGATTGACAATACGCCACATCGTTTGGTAATAGAATGTAAGAAAAAAGGGATTTTATTCTTGATTATTGAACAGGCTTATCAACTCAATATGCCAAACTGATCTATTTTGGAGATGTGAAAAACAGCAAGAAAAAGAAAATGAACAGCTTTGGTATCTCCACGATATGAAATGTAAATAACTCAAAGAGTTATGCTTTCTTACTTGTCTTCAAGTTATTCTCTTCTGGCTTTATGCAGAATTTCACAATACAATGAGTATAAAATTACTAGTACCACACAGATCCTTTCATTCAGGACTGTGCACCATCCTTAGACAACAACAATATTTGTAGAACGATAAATTCTGAGCATGGGTAATGAATTTGTGTAATACCGTATGAACGTTTTAGCCTTTAATACTCCGTTTATCAATGAACTATAACGCAAATGTTTGTTAAGAAAGATTAGAATGATATGGAAAGGCACTTCAATGCGAAAACACAGAGGTAGCTTGTTATAGTTACATGTGGCAAAGTTAAAAGAACATTGTGTGTTCCCCCAGTCTGATGAAAAGTGTATTTGGCTATAGGGAGTTTTTTTAGGCTGTTCATGGTTCAGTGCAGACAATGGAACGTCTTTGACTTGATTTTTCTGGGGCTTAAAGGTCACTGTTTGGTATGATGGGTTTGTTGGAAATAAATGGTTATTGATTAGTCTGTTCCATAATATCGATTCAGTTTATAATTTCGTCCCTTTCTGAATCTCTGCAAACATTCAATATACACAAGTGACAGATAGTTTCTTGAAGTCAATCAAACCTCCATGCTCAAATGGGAGTCACATGATGTGGCTGTTTTGCTCTTGTAAGTTTTATGATTGTCCTCCGTTAAAATTGGTCGGGACAAAAACGCCCCTGCCCTTGACACTGCTGTGCTTTTTTTTACTGTGTACTGCATCGCCATCGTTTGGTCAATGAGTTGTTTCCAAGAATTTGAGTGAAGTCTCTTTGATGTTGTTTTGATGCCTTGAATGATAGAATATTACACCATCGCACCATCGCTGGCATGATTGAATATTTATTTTGACCAGGACAACCACCAACAAAGAGATTCACTTTCTGCATCTTCCTAGTGTAGTTATAGTACTTATGGGTTTGTACACAGCAGTCACGATTTCAAATTCCCACATTTATTTATATCTCGTTCAAAGTGAAATAGTGGCAGCTTTTATCTGCTAGATTGTTAAAGGTCAGATTATAGCCTGACAGTCTTCTTTGATACAAGAAAGTGCTTTCTTTTAATATTGGAACATAGATGAATGTTGAAGATCAAATATTGGAGCTGAAAGCATCTTCTGACTTTGGATTTTCCGTGGATGCGATTGGTCAGATTTGTTTTGTCTCATCTTCAGTTCAGGCTTGAGAGCAAGTCCTTTTAACTTGAAACTGACCTATAGTTTAGTGATGTGAGTCAACAGCGGGGAACGAGTATTAATAAGGGTGGGAAGTTTTTCATCTCTTTCTGTGACAGTTGCTGGGCATCATCATCCTCTTTTTTCTACTTCTATAGTTTCAGCTGATGTTGTCTTATAGATGGCGGTATTCCATCGACAGTCAAGTAATATGTATTGGTCTTCTGTCCATGAGAACAGCTCGTCCCTTTCATAGTTTCAGAGCAGTCAGTGTGACCAACAACGAACTCATTTTATAGATGATGGTTTCCAAGTCTGTAACATTGCTGGAATATTTCCTTGTGTGTTTTATTCGCAATAGTGTGACAGCTTCGACAATATTTCTCATAGCTTTTAAATTCATATCTGTCTCAAATCCTGTGCGGGCCAAAACGTGTTTCAGTTGTAGGGCTAAGGTACTCCTCTCCACAATGTCCTTTGTGGTTAGCTTCTTTATACTTATTGGACTGTGGACCTTTCTGAACAGTCACTTCCTTGGCAGCACCTTCTACCATGAAATGTTCAGGTTGAGTACATATCCATAGACAACTGACTTATTCTCTTCTGGCTTTATCCATTTTCTTCTCACAATGCTAAGTGATTTTTCTTAAGACTACCATGCTCACATGAGCCTGTTTCTTCAACAAAGTGATTGTATGTATAGTATCACACTGGAGCAATTCACACCTTCCTCAAGCTGCAAATATGTCCTTCTTGCGCGACACAAACCAGGTTTGAAAGACGGGTCTGCATCTAAATCATCAATATAATTAGAACTTTCTACAATATCACATCTTTGGGGACTCATTGACCTAATTAAAACTTTTACTAGTAGAAAATATTGTTAAAATAAATATTTATAATCTTACAAATGAGCTAAGATACCATCAGTTTATGGGAATCAAATCCTGAAATCAAGGATGAAATTTAAAGCACAGGTACCAAAACAACACGTGTCTACTTTAACTAAAAGAAAGGAAGCGTATAAAAGTCCCATAATGATGCAGCGAGAAAGAATCAGCAAGACTACTAAACATGAAATGAGACATATCCTCCTCATTTACAAGTGAGGAAATAAAACGAAACAACTCATACCGTGGTGTATACGGTCATATGCCTCTGTATATATTCTCACAAAGTGGCGTAACAAGGCATACGCCTCTATGTGAGATGCAGTTTCCTGCGCGAGAGCTATAGGGCTAAATGTTTTTTACACATAACTCCGCCATTTTTAAAGCTATCGATACGCCGTTTAGAGAGAACACATATCTCACTACCCGACATACCATGGTTGTGTTAACTCAAAACCGGTAATTTTGATGATACGCCCTTTTGGAAGATGGGCGACGAAGTTATCTCCTTAATTTAAAAAAAAATCTGAATTTTCTGTTTGTCTGAAATGTAAAGACAGTGTCAAGCCTACTCATGGCATTGTCAGATGTCTTAGTTTGGTACTTGTTATGCCAGACTTGCAATTGTCAGGTCGTCAGTTGGATTCCCAGACCTGTTATATAAGAAGTTGTTGTTGTATCCCTGGGAAAGTACTTTACATTATTTTTCTCAGTTCTCCCCGCTGAGAGACATTTCTTTGTAATGAACAGCCAAAAACGTGAATAATAGCATTGATGTGCCTGACAGACTCACATGTTGCACAGGGATGAACCCACAGGCTTTCTGAAATAGTTGTTGTATGCAATGTAAGCCTTCGATTTGTTTGTGTTAAAACTGGATGGCCAAGCCTTATTTTAGCTTCTTTCAAGAGTGAGTCATTAGGATTCTTTATTAACTAGGCATTAGAACTGTTCTCTAAAAGCTGTAGAAGAGAGTGCTCAGTAAATAGGTAAGTCTTTTGAGTGCTCTGATCATAATGAACTGCTTTTTCTGTCTCACTAGGTGCGCTCACAAGAGATGCGTGATGATATGAGAGCTAAGGACATGAATGTGCAGGCTCTCAAGAACAAGATAGGTGAGTGAGGCTGTAATAAAATAATTCTAAGTTGTTTTACACGTTGTGCTCTTAAATTTTTTTTTAAAGAGCGGGGGGGGGGGGGGGGGGGGGGTGTCTAAAAAGTCTGGCCTAGAGTGGGATACTGTGTTAAAAAAATCTTTTTTTTTTCTCTCTTAGGTTTAAGTTCAGGCAAATAAATGAAGGCACATAGCTAGATTGATGATGGTGGGTTGATATAAATAGGTCAATTAGAACATAATGTATTTCCCTAACCTTTGTGCCTCAGGCACCCTCTTCCCAACCGATTTCTTCATATAACATTATTAGCTTTGCAAGTTGATCATAGTTTTTGTATCAGAATGCTTCAGTTCTAATGGACTCTGTTATATTTGTTTGTTATTTTCTTAATATTTACTTTGTAAGATGCAAAGTTAGGGAAAAAGAGGGTTGGTGGGTTCTGATATTGCGATTACTTTTTGTGTATGTTACTATATTTTCTTCCTTGCGAAATATGGCTATTATATAATTCCAACTTGCTGTAAGCGGCAAATAACTCTACAGTGTATCTATTTGAGATGGCCTTGTTAATTTTTAATGTCATTTCTGCTTTCCTGCTTTATTTCTTTTTCTGAGCTGCCAATCAGTTTGTAAAACTGAACAGTCAAAGCACGTTTTTCTGGTTTTTAGAATAACGAAGATTTTTGCTCTTCACCCATTTGCTGAACAATCTTGAGCAACTTTGGTTTTAGGGCAATTATGATGTAAGGGTTATTTGACATTTGTTGTATATTGAAACCTGTATTGGATTCTTATCCCTTGAATTAATGAAATCTCAGCACTTTTTTGTACAAAACACGACATATCCACATTATAGTAGTAATGAAGAGAAAGAGCAGCCAATAAACTTTTGTGTACCACAAGCAAATTCAGTGACTCCAGGAATGAACTTACTTAATAAGTGCACAGAGGATGTGTTGCAGTTTGTCAAAAAAAGTCTGCCGTTTATGTTGGTTTTATAAAACCTTGTACAGCAGACAAGAAAAGCGCCTCGACATTTTCCATCTCAGATGCTGCCGCAAGATTTTAGGCCTTTCGTGGTGTGACAAGGTTACAAATGTTGAAGTGTAGGCACGCGCAAACCTCCAGAGCATGACAACTATCCCGTGTTTAAAAAGATTGAGATGGCTTGGCCATGTCAAGAGAATGGATGACAACCAGATTCCGAAGCAACTTCTCTATGGAGAACTTGCCCAGGGAAATAGACAAAGAGGAAGACCAAAATTGAGGTACAAAGACACCTGCAAAAACAGCTTATCTAAGCTTGGAGTAGATGTTAACATCTGGGAAGAAATAGCTGAGGACCGGAAAACATGGAGGAAAATTATAAAGGAAAGAACTAAAATGCTAGAGAACAGCCTTAGAAACAAACAGGCCGAGAAGCGCCAACGACGAAAGGAAAACAGCGGAAATACAGAGCTTCGATCTACGACACTGACATGCAAGCACTGCGACAGAATCTGCGCTTCAAACATAGGAAGAATTAGCCATGAAAGAAGCTGCATGAAGACAGCCTTGAGACCATCTTAAGCTAAATTGACCGTCTGCATAGACGAAAAGAGCCATAGATAAAAAAGCGTAACTTTCACAGTTTTTAGTAGTTGAAAAGTCACATTTTATGAAAAAAGAAGTTGATCCTGGAACGTGCTTTACCTTTCTAGATACAGTGGTACTACTTTTTGCCAATCTTTGAACGTGACATTTGTCGTGTTTTGTCGTCAAGCTGTTCAAATATCCTTAATACATTTTTGAAGGTATGTGTACGAAAATTTTCTTTCATTTTGGAAAATGTGTATTATTTGTTTTCTAGTATTGCTCCTCATGCTGATGCTGAAGAAAAATCATGAACTTTCAAGACCAGATTTGCAAATACTAATGAGAATGAAGCTCATAGGTCAGTTGCAGAGATCTTTTGCTGTCAGTTGAAGCTGCCCTAATGACTACCTGTCCAAGGCAATGACTTGTACAAATGACTGCTTTCCTCCCTGGGCATTCATCAAAATTATGAAATTGAAGAAACAGACTTTTTTCCGCCTATTGCAATATTTCATTGATATTTTTTTTTTAATTTCGGGGGGGGGGCTCAGCACCTTATGTGTCTAAGTTAAACACACATTTCTGTGTGGCTATTTTCTTTCTTATTTTATTTGATACCAGGCGCTCCCCACCTCCATCAATTACAAGTACCTTGCTAACTATTCAAGATGGATTGGGTTTTTAAAAATTAGAAGCAAGAAAGATGAAAAAGCTTTAAAGTGATGCCAGTAAGTCCATATGTCCAAAAATTGACAATGGCCTGATTCTACAGTGTGGTGACACACAGTACAATGTCACTGTCTAAAAGGGCCACCTGTCTGAGATGGTCTTGTTTGTCCTTGACAATGGGTGGTCATTTTGGACAAGTTGGACTGGAAAAAGAAAGGAAAAAATCCTTTAGTTTGTTCACGGCGCACCGGCAGTGGAATTTTAGTTGCCGCAGGCGGTTCCCCCGCCGGGCGCCTCCCCGCCGGGCGCCTTATCACGTCGGGGTCACGGGGGTCAGCTCCCTGTCGCCGCTCTGTCTGGGCCGACTTAATTTTTGGTACTTTTCAACGTACAATTTAAGGTGTATCCTTGTATTTATGGTAATTCTCATTTAGTGCACCCAAAGCACGCATTTCTGCTCTTGAGACTCAAAAAAGAACAGACGTTGTAACTTGTCTGGTTATTTCGTTAGACACGCTGGAGTCGGCAATGCTAAATTGTAATTTTTTTGGGACTAGCGTGAATGAAAAAAAATCAATATAAAAAAACCGCATCGCCAAAATCTGTCGAACTTTTGGAATATGAACGACATAACATTAGTGCAGATACTCAGAAAAGATGGTATCTGCGCTTATAATAGAAGGCTGTAATTTTGCAATTTTATCCATCGGGCACACAATTCGCTACGAAGTAATTTCTCCAAATACAACTTTATGTGTCTAATATAATGATGAATATTCGCATATTTTCTTGAAAGTTTATAAAAGTTATGAAGTTTCTCAATGAAAAGTACAAATCGATTTTAGTGCTAGAATATATCTTCAACGTAGATCTAATACACGAACAGTATTTGTTACACTCCAGAAATTGCTTACTTTTCTTAAAACACTAAGTCTAGGTTTTGTAAGTTGACTGAATAATAAGGATGACTTCTCGTAATTGGGTTATAAGAATAATTTCTAGCTTTCCAGGGACACTGAATCAGCACCAGACTTTTCCAGCTTTTTTTACGTTTCTATGACCATTTGCAATAACTGAGTAACTTTCTCTTGTTTAATATTAAAATAAGAGCTAACGCTGATCGTCTTTAGTTAAAATATGCAGATGTGCATCTTTCTTCTCTTATAACTTGACTATTACTACTACCGCAGATTTAAGATTTCTCATGGTAAAAGACATGATATTCGTAGTCAGTTTAACACAGAATTTGGAGAGATCTGTCGTGCCTTTTTAAAAATAACAATCATTTATTCATAACTTTGTAACTAAAATAGGACAAATTGGGTACTCTACGAACACTTGTCTAGAACAAAAACTAAGGCACAGAAACTAACCATTCTAACGCAGAATAAATCTCAAGACATTGAGCTTTTAGTACATCCGCGTAATGGTTTGCTGTGTGGGATGGGGAAGAAGTTATATCGTTTTAAACATAGTCAAAAATGTGAACTTCCCGACCGACACCAGCAAAGTCGCCTCAGGGCTCATTAACCCCGTGACCCCGAGCCGGGGAGCTCTGGCGGGCTGCTGAGTCACGCGAACTAAAAGTAACAGAATCGGGCGAAAAGTGACGCCGTGTGTTGTTCTATAAAGTAGCGCCCTTGTTGTAGATTGTTCTTATTTCTATTGTCTTTTCCTCCCTCTGTTCCCTTCAGCCGAGCTGTACGTGGAGGTACAGACCAGCATTCAGGCCAAGATGGAGGCTGAGACGGAGGCTCGGACCTCTCGAAATGACCTGGTGTCTTTGGTCAAAGCCAAAGAGTGGTACCAGGAGCAACTCCAGCTTGCTCATGAGGTCCGCAGCAAGTTGCAGAGGGAGCTGACTGTTCTACAGGTATGCTAGTTTACGTTTGGTAAGCGTTTTAGTTTTAGTAGTTTTATGGCTCTTGCAACACAATAAGGTCATATAAGTGCCGAAGAATAGATTATGTGTTACAAGAGAGTAACATACACAAAAAAGAAGGAGGGGAGAAAAGGGCGACAGATGTTTGATAGTTAAGCGTTTTAGGCGCTCGCAACTGTATAAGGTCATATAAGCGCGTGGACCTCAATTTGTTTGTTGTCGTCTTAGTTCACAGCATAACTTGAGTTTACTTTGTAAGTTTAGAAAGGTTGAAGTATAAAAAGATACATAGAAAAAATTAAGTTTTAAAATCAGCAATTTACATGTTTGAAATATTTCCTTTGAGTCTCTCCAAAGTCTGGACTCTCAGGGGTGGCTCGTGGTTTATAGATCTACTAGCTGGGCCCCCTTTTGATGAAAGGAATGATCGGTGCTTTAATATCAACTAAAAGTAATTGGCCTACTATATTTACACTCTACTGGAACGGGGGCAATAAATCTTGAGAGGTGCAAAAAATTAGAAGGTCTAGATCTATACTCTCAAAACAAAATGCACCTCGCGAAATATTACTTCCGGGTTTTCTAAAATTACAGAGACAGAAGCGTTGGCCTACAAAAGGATCGGTGAAATAAAGAAATTTAGTTTTTTTCAGCAAAACTGTCTCAAAACTGAAAAAACCAAGGGTGTCAGGATCTGGAGAATATTTTAAAGAATTTTTTGGCGAAAACCGCATGTCGATCGATGCAGCAATTAAAAAGCCTTTTGAATAGCAAAATTCGGCCACCACAAATAGATAATAGATGAATGAATGACATAATGCAGTGGAATGAGGCTATTTTTTGGGGCTTATGGAGTTATTAATATCATCTTGCAGCTTGTTCATTTGTCTTGTATTTAGTGAAAAAAATAACAATTTATCTTAAATAGAAGTCGAGATGTTTGTGATTGAAGGAGATTGGGGTTGCCTGGTCAGATTGAACCTGCTAAAGTTGTATTTTTAGAGTACATTTAGTGGAAACACTTGCTGAACATTTTTTTAAAGATGCGTATTCCTTAATTTTGATTTGTGTAATAGCTTACTTAAGCAAAGGACATTCATGTTTGCTGACACAGACAAATACTTCATAAAGTTTTGAGTTTACTGAATGAAATAAATGGGGTTTTTTTTTCCAGGGAATTCGAAGTACAAATTGCTGAATTTTGATGGAAGAAAGAAAAGTAGTCAGATGTCTATTGTGCTCATTTGGCGGCTGTTGTTCCTTCTTCAATTTTGTTTTCACTTTCAGTTCCAGTTGTGCATAAAAGGGAAAACTTGAAGTCATTCAAATCATATCTCATATGTTTATGCAAGTGTCGTAAAATGTCTAATGTCTTTGTTTCATTAACTGATTCCGTCCATGATTTTTTCAGGCTCTGGACAGAATTATTTTTTCCTGTTCAGTTTTAGACCTGGGGTGCATCTATTTAATGCATTACTGTGAAGCTCTAAGTTACTCTAATAGGTATTGTCATATACCAAACTGATGGGAATAAATAGAAGAATCTGTTTATATCAATAACAATGGCGTATAATCTGTTTGTGTTGCATTTTCCTTCAGACAAAAACGAAAGAGAAAAAAAATTGCGCAACAGCTCTTCGAAAATTTCGACTTACCGCATTTTCTCAGCTCTACAAGTCCTTATAATCCATAGGAATCAACACAACATTGTAGCGATATCACCCTAACACACATTTACGCAAGGATTTCACAAATTTAGTTGAATATCTTTCTTTGAAGGGCCTTTTTATTATACCAGGCTCAGTGTTGTTTACCCTTAGATCTAGCCTGCATAGCGACAACAAAACAATGATTTTTGTAAGAATTTCGCGGAGTTTTGATCGATATTGGCGCTCAGAGATTGAGGTCAGGTTTGTTTACAAGTTCTACTTCCTTTCGACAACTTAAAAAGTAGGAAATACGTTAAAAAGTGCATATTTGTTTTTGATTTCGTTGAGCTGCTCACAGCGGTCGAATGGAGGCAGAGGAAAAACTCAGAGACGCTGTCAGCGGCCGAATGGACGGAATCAGTTAAGATTGTTATTGTTTTGCAACATAGTGGACAAGTAGTGCTCAATAATTTTCACTTGAAATAATGTAGAATCCAAATTTTAAGCTCAAACCATTTTGCCAAGTTGAAGGAAAAAGCTCGACAAGTTCATTCATATTCTGTTTTCAATGATATATCTGCAGGGACAGTCTGTGTCTCACGGCACCATTGTGGAGCGTCTCAAAACAGATTCGGGCCGACTGCGTCAACAGCTGTCAGACATGCAACAGAGGGCACTGCGTGACAAGGAGGGCTTGGCCCGCCACCTGGAGGCTATTCAATCTGACATGATGGAGCGTGAGGCGGCCTTTCTGGAGATACAACGTGAGCGCAAGATGTATGAGGATACTTTCAACACTCAGGTACAGTGGAAAATAACTGAATGGTTTTTGACAGACCTACCTGGACCAATGTAAAACTGATTAAAACATCCTAAAAAAAGTCATTTTTTAAATTTACCTGTATTACCTGTCCTGGGCAACAAAGTCATTGCACACGGGACAGGTCCATAAGTGCTCAGTTCCCCCCAGCACCAGAGCCCGCAAGGTATCCATATTGATTGTTCCGGTGGCTGTCTGATTATGGCGACATCTTTCCTTTCCAGATAATCGTTCCTTTCTTCCTTCTCCCCTCTCTATCCCCATTGATTGCGTGGTGTTCTGCTGTCTCCTTGTCTTCTTCATCCCGCAACTTTTTCTCCAGGGACTTCAGCACTTCTCCTTTGTCAAATTTCACCTCACCATCAACCACGGCACTGCCTGCCAGCCTATCAGCCTCCTCATTGCCTTTCACTCCAGAGTGCCCAGGACAGAATATCCACGTGATGGCTCTAAGTGATGAGTGTTGTATTGGGTTCATCCATTCACTCCGAAGAAGCCCTTTCTCAACCCTTTGCAAGATGCTCTGGGAGTCCGTGACAATGATGAGATGAGTTGTTCTTGGTCTTGTATTATGAAGCCATCCAAACGCTCTTGTTACGGCCTCAATCTCCATTTTCATGCTTGAAGTTGTTCTTTCTATGGCCCCTGACATGCCGTGAACCTTTTTGTTCCCACTGTACACCACAAAACCCCATCCACTTCTCTCACCCCTCCTGACTGATCCATCCGTATATAGATCACTGGGTCCTCTGGCTTGGAATGCTCCTCAATTAACTGTCGTATATCATTGTCGCTAATGACAGCAGCACATTCCCGTCTTTCACGACCCATAGTGATGTGAACGTTGGCCAGGCTTCTGCAATCGGGGCTCAGTTCAAACCACTCCTTTCCACAGCATATTTCATCGATGCCACAAACTTTCCTCAAGGAGTCTTCGGCTTCTGCCATCCATGAGCTGCCCCGTTTGATCCTGTTTCCTTTGATGCTGCCCAGGTTGTCATGCAAAGGGTGCCTTGGGTCTCCCAAAACATTCAAGTACAGCTTTGCCTGTGCCACCTTATGCCTCACTCTGATGCTGGCCAGGTCAAGGATGTATCTCATACAGACAACATGGGTGTCCTTTGTGCAACCTAGAACGACCCTCATAGCTGCATTCTGTACTCTCTCCAACCTGTCTATCTGAGTCTTGGACAGGGAGAGGATGCCCAGCCCCTAGTCTATGACTGACAGAACCACCAGCTGCATTAGGAGAAAAAGAACTCTCTGCTGAATTCCCGCTGAAGCCAAGGTCTTTCCCCCCAAATAGACCCACCTTTTCGTGGTGGGGGGGGGTTAGTACTCTTCGAATAGGAAAAGAAAAAGAGGAAGCTAATGGGTCAAGGGGTGACCCCGAAAAGAGACATATTACTTTACTATGTTTCTTACTCTTTCTATTTATTGTCTTTATTGTTTTATTTTATTACATTTATTAACTTTTTTTTTCTCCTCTCTCCATCGACAACCTTTCTTTGACCTGGAGTTGGAAAGGGTATTGGTGGGGTGGAAAGCAGAGGTTCATTGTCAGCACTGTACTGGATGTGACTTTACGTAGAGAATACCCAGCTACATACATGTATTAAGCATGCACTTATCGGAAAGCCCTATGACTGCGGAGAAGGTGCAGAGACCATTTGCGTCTTGCTTGTAGACAACATTTACCCTCTGGGATCTGCCATGCCTTCCCCTGCCCCCATCTCTCGGATGAGAGGACTTGGTTGCTCGGGTAGGAGGGGGGGGAATCTAGCTTCCAATTGGTATTATTATTACTATTAGTATTATTATTATTATATTATAATTTTTGTATTTCAGCAACACACAGCTACTATGCTCTTAATAGCGTCTTTCTCTTCTTTATCTCCTCAAACAACTTCTCAATATAATACAACAGACACCAACATACCCTTTCATTTTTCTTACAATCTCTCTGTGATGGAGTTGGGTTTTTGTTTGTGGCATTGCACCTACAGCCACTGCTTTATCTCCTACCCCGGGATGGAAGGAAAATCACAGAACCACCAGTTTTAGATGCTATTCACAAATGATAGAATCCCATACGAGCTGAGACGCCGCCTCGGTAATCACGGTCTCCCCCAGGTCTTAGTGGGCAACCAAGCTGGCCTGGTGGATGGTTATTGGAAGAAAAAGAAAATCAGAAAGCAGAGAAAATGGAAAAACAAGAAGAAAACACCCCCAACAACTGGTAACGGAAAAGAGAAGCTTATAGACTTCAATATTCTTCAGGCAAATGTTTGTGGCTTGGACAAGAAGAAAACACAATTGGGGAAAATTTTGTATGAAAGGAAAGTCCACATTGCTCTATTACAGGAAACTCTCCATTCATCCTGTGACATAAACATCACTGGGTATACCCCTTATCCATGTAAATGTGAAGGTTGCCAAGGGATTATAACCTATATCAGAAATGACATCCAGGGTGAAGTAGAGCTCCTTAATTGGCACCCCACAGACGCACATAAAGTCACCCTGTGGTATGGCAACAGCAAGCTCATACTTTATAACATCTATTGTCCCCCAAGTAGCACTCTGAACTTCTTGGAACAGAGCACTATCTTTAAGAAGACGGTCATAGCTGGTGACCTTAATGGACACTCCCCCCTTTGGGGCTATGCTGACCAAAACAACACAGGTAAGAGGATTGAAGAACTATGTCTGTCCTCTAACCTCATCCTTCTTCAAGATGAGGATTCAACCAAAACACTTCTTCACAGGAGACATGGGACCCTCCACAGACCAGATCTCACCCTGGTCTCTGCTGATTTACACAACAATTGCAGTGAAGATGTGCTAGACTGTATATCTAGTGACCATCGTCCTGTTGTCACCAAAATCAGTATACTGAAACACAGACAAAGGAAAAGAAGAACCCGTTGGAACTTCAAGAAGGCAAACTGGGATCTCTTCAGAAAAACAGCTGAGGACACCGTTAAACTCTAGACAATAAATGTATAGACGCCCTTAATAGTGAACTCACTCCACCATCTTAGATGCTGCAAAGAAGAGTATCCCACAGGGGTGCAGAACCAACTATAAACCTTTTTGGAACGAGCGCTTGGAGAAAGCTACAAAAACTAAAAATGATGCCAGACATGAATATGAGAAAGATCTAAAAAAATATGGACAAAAAAATTAGATACAAAAAGGCCGTAGCAGAGGCTAAACTTGTCACCAAGGAATCTAAGAAGGAAGCCTGGACGCAGAAGTGTGAGGGACTCAATTTACATCAAGATAGACGTGAAGCTTGGACAATTCTAAATAACCTCACTGGCGAAAAAAGGAAAGAAAACCCCAAACCACTACACACAGAAACCGAAGTTCTCACCAGCGAGTTAAAAAAAGCCGAACACTTCAATAAACATTTTGCCTCCATTAACAAGAGCAGCAAAAGGAATGAACTGGACAGGGGCCTACAGAGTGTTCTGAAAGGAAAAGAGAGAGATTTGATGACACCGAGTATCTTCCAGGACTTCTTAACTAAGCGAGAGTTGGACTGTGCAATCAAGAAACTAAAGAAGCGAAAAAGCCCAGGTCCTGATAAAGTACACAATGAGATGCTACAAAACCTTGGTGAAAAAGCCAAATTGCTACTTCTTAAGCTCTATAACAGAACATGGACTGAGGGAAATCTGCCTAAAGCATGGAAACTAGCCACTATAAACCCAATCTTAAAGAAAGGAAAGAAGGCCAAGGACCCTATAAACTACCGCCCAATATCACTTACGTCCTGTATTGGCAAGCTCTGTGAAAGAATCCTCAATTCTCGTCTTTATTGGTGGCTTGAGTCTTCAGGTCTGATATCACAGTGTCAAGCAGGGTTCAGGTCAAAAGGCAGGACAGAAGACCAGCTCTTCAGGCTCACACAGAAAATCATTGATGGATTTCAAAGAGGGGAACAGACAAGGGCTGTGTTTGTGGATCTCCAACAAGCCTACGATAGAGTGTGGAGGAAAGGACTACTCTTAAAACTGCAGAACATGGGAATCAAGGGAAACATGTACTCCTGGATTAAATCATTCCTTACAGATAGACTTATCCAGACACAGATAGATGAAACCCTATCTTCAAAAGCAGTACTGGAGGAAGGACTCCCACAGGGTCTTCTATCAGCTGTACCTTATTCCTTGTCTTCCTCAATGATGTTTCAGATGTTCTCAAAACAGAAAAAGCCCTTTTTGCTGATGACCTGTCCTTTGGCATACTGGAAACTCGACAACAATAAGCAGACGAAGACTACAAGATGATCTAAATTCCCTAGGAACCTATTGCCGTTTATGGAAGATGAAAGTAAATTGTGAAAAAACTGTCTACTCTGTTTTTACGAGAAGCTATAACCTTGCAAATGCAGAAATCCCTCTCAAAATAGATGGTACCAACTTGAAAAAGGAGAATGACCCAGTGTATCTTGGAGTACAACTTGACAGCAAGCTCAACCTGAAACAACACACCAACAACCTTAGGAAGAAGGCTATGAAGAGACTTAATCTCATCAAACGACTAGCCAGTACCAACTGGGGATCAGACAAGAACACCTTGAGAGGCCTCTATTTGGGATATACCAGAGCTGTTTTTGATTATAATCTTGTTCTACAAAACATTTGCAGTAAAACTTCAAAGAACCCAATGGACACCATCCAAAACCAAGCTCTTCGTCTTATCTCTGGCGGAATGAGATCCTCACCGACTGCGGCCTGTGAAATCCACACAAATATTGAGCCATTAGAAACTCGAAGAAAACGGGCAGCTTTAGAAATATATGAAAGATCTAAAAGGCTAGAAAATAACCACCCTAATAGAGTCCTTGTTGACAAGTGGAAACCTAATCAAAGACTAAAAAATACAAAATCTGTACTTGACACTGTTCTCAATCTCCAAGAAAAACATCACCTCCCTGAAAGACGAGAACCTCTGGAAAGAGTTCCCTCAACTCTCCCACCACATCTCACCATAGCAAAGCCAGAAATTAGGAAAACACTTTTGGACAAGAGCAATAAAAACACATATCCTGTAGCACTAAAACATTCTGCCCTTGAAACAATTGATTCCTATCCACCAACATGGATCCACTCGTACACTGATGGATCTGCCTTTAAGGCAACAATCAACGCTGGATATGGGTCAGTGATCAACTTGCCCAGTGGGGAAAAAAAAGAAGTCTTCAACTCCAGCGGGTCCTTCTGCTCCAATTTCATTGCCGAACAACAGGCTATCACCAACACTGCAAACTACATCAACTACTTGTTTGACACTAACCCATTTGCTACCACAGACATCGTTATATTTACAGACAGCCTTTCAACACTAGAGACACTTGAGAGTGGGACTGATGTGAACAAAGATATATTGCATTTGATTTGGAGTCTACATAACTTGATAAGTGGGCACCACGTCAGAGTAGTCCTACAATGGATTCCTGCCCACACTGGGATACCGGGAAAAGAAAGAGCTGATGCTCTGGCAAAGAAAGGAGCTAGTCTCCCTCAGCCTGAAATTCCTACGAATTACACCACCTGCTGCCAAATGATCAAGTCAAACCTCAAGGAAGAGTGGATGAATGATTGGGCCACAGGTACGACAGGAAGGAGGATGTATGGCCACATGAATAAACCACTGGTCAAAGATCCAATCAATGAGTTGAGGAGGGGAGATCAATCCATAATCTTCCAACTTAGAACACAACATGTACCCCTCAACCAACATCCCAACCGAATTGGAGTAAAGCAGTCTGCTGCCTGCCCACTATGTGACTACCCCTCAGAGACAGTGGAACATCATCTGTTTTTCTGTAGAAAACTAACTGATTTAAGGGGATGTTTTCTTCCCAAGCTACCCCACTCATCTAATTGCCTCTACTCCTCAAGACAACAGTTAGAACAAACATGCAACTATTACCAAATGGCATCATGCAGAAGAGTTAACGCTCAGATGCTACTGGATCGCTAACAACAACAACAACAACAAGCCAAGGTCTTCACTACATTGATGCCCTTCTGAGCCCTGACAGCAACATTGTCAATATGTCCTCGGAACGAAAGTGTCCTGTCCAGAGTGATTCCCAGGTACTTCAGCTCATGCTGTCTGTCTATGAGAAAGTGGTCAAACACCATTTTTTTAATGTTGTGTTGGAATTGGAGTTGTTGACAGCAACTTATGCAGATAAAAATCTGATTAGTTAAAACATTGTCTTTCAGTCTCTTGTAAAATTGGAGTTTTCTTTTCACACAAATTAGGAATGACAGTCACTATCTGGGTTGAGATAAAAAGCCGTGAATTACTCCGCACTATAAGAGCTGTTTTTCATGTACGTCTTTATATCAGCAAGTATTTACATGAAATTTGCGATCTGTATTGGTGGGTGGTTGGCGGATGCTCCTGGTGTTGTTTGCTCTTTCTTTCCAACCTAACATCTATCGTCTTATCACTCCTTTTGACCTCAGTGGCACCTCACCAATGCAAAAGTAGACTTTTAAGCTCACCACACAAAACAAAGCAAGCACAAACACCAAAACATCTAAAGCAGAAGACAAAACACTTATAGAAAAATACCCTGGTGCGGAGCCAATCTTCACAAATGGCTATAAATCGGACTCTGCTGTGGGTGCCACCGCCCTATACTCCTAGCAGGACACACCAGAGGAGACTCCATCCCTAAGGCTCCATTTTTTCTGCAGAGGCCACTGCCATTATCATGGCACAGGACTCCGTAGAAAATTCCCCCCAACAAATCTTTCGTTTTCCTGTCTGACTGTTTTGCATCACCTCACTTACATTACAAATTGCACACTTTTACTCCCAAAAAGAGTAAGGTTACAACAAAAAATACACACTTTGACTGAAATCGGGAAAAGCATTGTGTTCACATGGCTGCCTAGCCATGTAGGCACCTGAGCAAACGAGCAGGTGGATCTCCTGGCGAAGGAATCCTTGCCCCTTCTGTTGGGATCAATGACGAACACTCTCCCACAGACTGACTTTAAAAATAAAGTAAAAAACTACCCCTCCAGTCTGTGGGAGATACATTGGGAGAAACAAACCAACAATAAACTCTGCAATGTCATGCCCAAACTGGGTCTACGAAAACCTCTCCAGAAGAGACGAAGTCATTTTTACTCGATTACGTATCTGACTTACCTCCCTAACACATAAGTACCTCCTATAGAGAGATGAAAAACTGTTTTGTGTTGGATGCGACACAGATTTTACCATTAGACACATTTTAAAAGAATGTAAGGACTTTGGAGAGACTTGAAGGAAGTATTTTAAATGCAAAAAATTGCAGATCTGTTCTCCGTCTTTGGTCCCAACAAAATTCTCGATTTTAAAAAGGTAATTGGCCTTTATGGTAAATTGTAAAAAGTCATTTTGATTTTTAGCAGGTTTATCATTTTAAAATTTTTATTTTTACCTCAAGCGTTTAACATTTTAAACCTGATCGTTGACCCAAGCCAAGCCATGCAGTGAACTGTTGTGAATGCAAGCAACTTGTGTTTCACGCGCTCATTTGACCTTATGCAGTTGCGAGCACAGTAAAACTTTTTCTAAAACAAAAACAAATCTTGTAACACCTTAAAACTTTGGCTCCTATTTGACCTAATTGTGTTGCTAGTGCTGTAACACGCTTACTAAAACATAAAACGAACAAGATCTGTATTGTTTGCATAGTTTATTCCAGGAAACTGTTTTATTACTCCATTTTTATTGCTTGTCAGCATCCTTTTCTTAAGTTTCTGACAATTTCTAATGAAGCAATCTCTAGTGGTTCATTTCATGAAGAGTAAAGAGTACAAGATATTTGTATTTTTAAATCCCTTCCGCACTTGTATGGTGCATCAAAGTTGTCTCTGTCTGTCTTGCTTCTTCCCGAGCATTAAATGACCATTGAAATATTGACATTCTTTTCTGTAACACTTTTATTTAACTATTGCACCTCCTCCCCACCACACACATACACACACACAGACACATGCACACACACACAAACACATGCACATACACACACACACACACACACATGCACACACACACACGAACACAAGCACATACATACACACACTCACACACAAATGCACACGCACACACACACACACACACATGCACTCACACTCACCCATGCACATACACACACACACACACACACACACACACACACACACACACACACACACACATATAAACAAACACATGCACATATGATGTTCGTCCTTCGCTGGCAAAGATGACCTTGACTTCACATCACTGGAGGGGTGGGGTGTGTGCGGAGATGGCTGATCAGGCCGATCTTCGCACGGAAATGTCTGTTGCAGTGGGGGCAGGGGATGTTTGGGGCTGAATTAGGCTGGAAAGTAGGGCTCTCTCTGTCTTTTCTCAGCTGCCGTCTCCGTTCTTTCTTTCTGATTCGACTTTCTTCGAATTTCATCACACCCGATCTTATTAAGGAGCGCCAGACTGTGCGGTCGCGAGCAGCTTCTTCCCAGGTGGTATGGGGAATGTCACAACTCTCCAGGGATGCTTTCAGAGCATCTTTGAAGCGTTTCTTCTGTCCGCCGAGAGAGCGTTTGCCTTGGGTCAGTTCACCGTAGAGTAGCCTCTTTGGGAGGCGAGAGTCGTCCATGCGGTGAACGTGGCCGGCCCATCGGAGCTGAGAATGCATTTGGATAGCGTATATGCTCTCCATCTTGGCCCGCTGTAGTACCTCAGTGTCTGGGACTCTGTCTTGCCACTTGATTCGAAGCGGTGTCCTGAGGCATCTCATGTGGAAGGCATTGAGCTGCTTGGCATGCCGGCTGTAGACTGTCCACGTTTCACAGGCATAGAGCAGGGATGGCAGAACTACTGCTTTATACACTTTGAGCTTGGTGTTAAGGCTCAGTCCTCTTCGCTCCCAGACCTTGTCTTTCAGTCTACGGACGGCTGAACTAGCTCTAGCAGTTCTGTAGGTCACTTCCTCATTGATATTGACCGAACGAGAGAGGGTGCTGCCAAGGTAGACAAACTTATCTGCCACTGCCAGTCTCTGGTCGTAGATGGTGCAATGGGGCTCTACGTAAGGAGCCGATGGGGCTGGCTGGTACAGAACTTCGGTCTTCTTTGTAGAGATAATGAGGTCGAAATTTTCGCAGGCTTTAGAAAAATGGTCCAGGCTTCCCTGCATGTCTAACTGAGTGCTGGCATTCAGCGTGCAGTCGTCCTCAAAGAGGAAATCGCGGGCTATGCCTGCATGGACTTTAGTCCTCGCGGGCAGCCTCCGAAGGTTGAAGAGTTTTCCATCAGTGCGGTAACGAAAACCGACACCGATATCTCCGTCGTGGTAGGCGTCGGTCAGCATAGCTGAGAACATCATGCTGAACAGAGTGGGGGCCAGCACGCAGCCCTGCTTCACTCCATTAGTGACGGGGAAAGGCTGGGAGTACACGCCATCGTCTTGCATTCTTGCTGTCATGCCATCGTGGAACTGTTGGACCATCACGATGAACTTTGCCGGGCACCCGAACTTTGCCATGATCTTCCACAGCCCTTCGCGGCAGACAATATCAAATGCTTTTGTCAGATCCACAAATGTGGAGTAGAGTCCAAGGTTCTGCTCTTGGCATTTCTCTTGTAGTTGACGAGCTGCGAAGATCATGTCCAAAGTACTGCGTCCCACGCGGAATCCACACTGACTCTCAGGGAGCAGGTCGCATTCCAGGTGTGCAACCAGGCGATTGAGCAGGATGCGAGCCAGGATCTTGCCAGCGATGGAGAGCAGGGCGATGCCTCGGTGGTTGTCGCAGGTGTTCCTGTTTCCTTTGCGCTTGTAAAGGTGGACAATTGAAGCGTCTTTGAGTTCCTGTGGCAGCTTTTCTTCTAACCACATGGCGGTAAACAGGTTTGTCAGTTTCTCTATTAGTGTTGGGCCTCCAGAGGCGTAGATTCCAGCTGGAATGGAGTCGGCACCTGGTGCCTTGCCACTGGATAGGCGTTTGATGGCGAGCATTACTTAATTTTCTGCTTGTGGGTCTGCCAGAGTGTTGTCGATTGGCACTTGTGGTAGTCTTTCAATGGGTTCACTGTTGATGGAAGATGGTCTGTTGAGGACACTGTTGAAGTGTTGTGCACACACACACACACACACACACACACACACACACACACACACACACACACACACACACACACACACACACACACACACACACACACACACACACACACACACACACACACACACACTCACACACTCTAATCTACCCCTCAGGTGCTGACAGTGGAGGAGGAAAAGTCCCGCATGGCCAGCCTGCAGCAAGCCACAAATGACCTGGAAGCTCAGCTTGACCGGGCCAGTGGGGAGGCAAAGAAACGCCACGAGGAGCTCATCTCCATGGAGACGGGCCAGATGGAGACCATGAAGAGGCTGGCTGTGGCGGAGGAGTCGCTGGTGGAGAAGGAGAAATCTCTGCAGGAAATGGAGCAAAGACTTATACAGGTCAAGTGGCTCTATTTTTCTATAGCTATAAGATAGATAGAATTAATCTGTATTGTCCTGATGCTGGCACATTGACTTGGTGTTTTACCATACGCAATGGTGCACATATACACGCTTGCAAACACACACACACACACACACACACACACATGCACACACACACTCACACAAACACACACGCACGCACACACGCTTACACACCTTTTCATGCACTTTCTCTTCTACACACACATATATATATTCATACACACATGAGAAATGCTTACACTCTCAAACAGAGCCACAGTCACAAACACTAGGGTTTTACACAAAATTAAATAAGCCAATGCTGTTTCATTGTAACAGATGGAGTCCCAGCTTCAGGCGGTCATGTCAGACCTGACCAAGAAAGACAATGAGATCCTGAGCCTGAAGGAAGAAAAAGCCTCCACGGAGATTGCGCTGCGCTCGGCCCTGCAGGAGAAGGCCTCTGTGGACCGTGCCCTGGAAGTGCTCAAGACTGACATGGGCAAGGTCTGTACTGGCAGTGTCCCCTTTCTTCCTTGTGGCTGTGTAGGTTGGTGCTAGCCAGAATGTAACACAGTTTCGTTATGATGTAGGGTCTGTTGGAGTTATATTCAGTTGTTCTAACTGTGAATTTGACAGAGTTTTTGTTCTTTTGAATGTATAGGCTAACATTAACTTATATTAACTCTTGTCCTGCGTCTGTGCTGAGATGCGAATCTTATCAGCAACCAATTACATCAGACGTTCCGGGCAGGCCGCCGGGGTCACTCAGTATGTACTGTTGGTGTACAGCGCGCGCGCGCCGTGTGTTTTCGACATGAATGCCATGGGAATGTGTTAATCGATGATGAAAATAACGCTCTATCTTTCATAGGTTTCTATTTATATAGTGTTACAAACACATGAATAACCCCCTCTCACAAACTGATAAGACATTAGTAGTTACACCCATTCGAATAACGTTTCTAGACGCTCTTGTTGTTATGAATGACCTGAGGTTCAAAAGGGGATAGTATAGGTAAATTTCCGAATGTTTTGCACTCAAATTGTTCTTTGTACCTGCACAATGATATTCAAAATTATCAAATAAGCTTATTTTTTATCTGGTAGTATCATTTCATACAAAATCAAGCTCATTTGAAAGATTTTGTATAGAAAAATGGAAGTCATGTTTCCTGACTATCCTTTCGAGCTCCTCATGTCTAAGTGGGTCAACTTCTTCTATAATGTCATTGGACGAACATCTAGAGCTACCAACTTGGCGTGTTTTGAATGAGACGTATGCCAGGATTACGAACCGACGCAGGCAGTTCTAGAAGACGGCCACAAACACACACAAACTCAAGCAGACTGACGCACACACACTTGACCTGCATGAATGGGGATCCGACGCGAGACCCGAATTTCACGTGAGATGATGCTTGGTGCGCGTGTGCTGAGCCAGGGGCTAGACTGACTCGGGACCAGAACGTAGGCGAGGTTCCGAAATAGGCTTATCAGGCGACGTGAACCCGGCCCCCGCAGGACTAGGGTTAACACAGATTTTTGAGAGATCTGTTGTGCCGTTTTTAAATAAACAATCATTTATTCATAAGTTTGACGATAAAATAGGACAAATTGGATACTCTACAAACACTTTTCTAGAACAAAAACTAAGGCACAGAAGTTACCCATTCTTATGCAGAATAAATCTCAAGACATTGAGCTTTTCGTACGTCAGTTGAATGGTTTGCTGTGTGGGATGGAGAAGAAGTTGTTATATCGTTTCAAACGTAAATGAGAACTTCTCTACCGACACCGGCATTGTGCTTCAGGGCTCATTAACCACGTGACCCCGAGCCGGGGAGCTTCGGCGGGCTGCTGAGTCACTAAAGGTAACAGAATCGGGCGAAAAGTGATGCTGTGCGGCGGGCTGCTTAGTCATGCTAACTAAAAGTTCATTTGCTTTGTTTGAATTTATTGCAAATTGTCTTTCATTTACTAACTGCTGTAGCAGGTAAGGTCTACAACTTCTCTTACTCCTTGGATGTTAAGTCTCATTGTCAGTTCATAAAACATGAACTGTTATTATTATTATTATTATTATTATTACTATTATTATTATTATTATTATTATTATTATTATTATTATTAATAATGTTATTTATTATTACCATCATCATCATCATCATTATTATTATTATTATTATTATTATTATTTATTATTATTATTATTATTATTATTATTATTATTATTATTGTTGTTGTTGTTGTTATTCTTACTATGACCATGACTATTATTATCATTGGTAGCTGATAAGGCTACTTTTGTCCTTTGTGAGCAGCAGATCCTTGTTCAGTATCTCCAACTAGTTGGTGTTAAATGCAGGGAATCCCTTTCTTTAGTAATTTTTCAGATGTGCCAACCTGTGCCTAGTGCTATGTGACTGCTACTCATATTCTTTTGCTGCTGCATCCTTCTCTTCCATCTTGTGATAAGTTTACTCTGGAACTCCCTGTTCTGTTGGCTTCAATCTTCCTGTCTGTTCCCAGGTTCTTAAGTCAATCTTTGTTTAACTCATGTCTCTCTTGCAGCTGTCTTTGTAGTTCGATAGCTCACCATAAAAAATGATTTACAGAAAAAAAATATTTGAATGTTCTGCCTGTACTGAAACAGTTATTTGTTTGTGCCTGCTCAGGTTGAGATAAGTTTCAAGCAAATGAAGCAAGAGCTGGGAGTGAGGGTGACTGAGCTGGAGCAGATGAGAGTGAGCAAAGAGCATCTTCAGGTGAGCTACGTGCCCTCCTCTGAGAGACCGACTTTCCTATTTTCTTCAGATCCAAGTTGAAGAATATTTGCTTTTGCGGTCTTGAAATGTCTAACTCTAATAAAGAGGGTGATATATTGCAAGAGATCTACACAGGTAATTTTAGTTTGTCAACCATTATTACTCCCATGATTCTGATTTTTTGCCCCAAGTGCCTCTTGATTTGAAAAATTATTAGTTATTATCAAGCGTCTTTGTCTGACAACTGGGGTGCTGCATCTTGCTCAGCCCAGGTTGCCGTAATTGGCAAGGTCAAAGCAGCCTACCCTCTGATTGGTCTAAATTATATGGGTGGGGGCGAAGTGCATTTACAATAATTTACAACATCAATAGATGTTTGCTTAGGAATAAGGCAGCCCAGCATATGTTGTTATACTGACTAGAGTATTTCCAATTTTGCTAGGAATTAATTTTTAATGCAAGGCGGCCAAAGCCTACTCTTGTTGATTTTAGGACCACAAACGGGTCTTTAATGTGTGCAACTTGCACCTGGGACCTCAGAAATTTTTCATCCTTATCTGAAAAGACTAGGTGTTCGATCTTACCTAATATAGTGTAAAGCACATAGAGCCTGCTGCTGAGCGGGGATATGCGCTATACAAATGCTATCTATTATTATTATTATTACCTACCCTAAGATCAGGGGTGAAGTTGAAAGGCAGCAGTAAGAAGGAGCCTGGAGTATTTGTTGAGCTAGCAGACCTGCCTCTCATCCCGATTTAATCGGGATATCCCGATTTTTTGCCACAAATCTCAAGCATCCCGATTTTCCCGATTTTGATCGCCAGTATCCTGATTTTTTGTCGTTGTGTCTGTTGCATCCAATTCTTAGAAAAAAATATAAAGAGTTCTGCAATCTCTTTTGCTTGGAAGCTCCGATTTGACTTTTTATCGGCAGGAACGTTGGACGCTAGTTTCTAGAGCATCTATGCTGAATCTAGTAGATAACTCATGCACGTTATTTGAACTAAAATCGACGTCATATCAATTTAGAATTCAGACTTAGATACACTCAAGATCAACTTTCGCTTTCATAACCCTGAATTCTCCGATGGTGTCCTGATCACTGTAACAATTATGACATGGGCCTAAGAATAATATATTCGTTGTTCTGCCGTTGCTTTAAAAGCAAGCTTGGTCTGAGTTCTGGTTAGTTGGGCCTATCATCAAGACCTGTCATTGAAACTTTCAAATGCTCATTCGCATCATGTGACCTGACCTCGTACGTGTGAGTATTTTTTTTCACTTGGGCTTAAAGTGCGTGCCGTGATACAGGTACTAATTGAGGGGAAAGGAATAAGAAAAAATAAATGAACCCCTTGACGCTATCTTTTTTTGTGGGGGTGTGTGCTTTGAGTGTATATGTACGAACGGAATAATAATGAAGAATTATTAGGAAAGTTAAGAAGAGGAAAAAGACTGAAAACAGGAAAGAAACAAAACACAAATATTTTACCTTGAATTTATCCAGGTAGCACCCCCTCTTGACTACTTCTAGGGGTAAGACTTCTTCTCCCTCTTCGAAGGCGTGGCATTTTCTCCTAAAGTTCCAGCTCAATCATTTAAAAAAAAAAAGAGTTAGGCCTACATGCCAATTGTTGCTTCCTAGAAGAGCCTAATCTTGATTCTAGATCTAGCCTAGATCTTGAAGGATTATAAAGACATAGATCTAGGCCAATAATTGAAAGAAGGAGCCTTGGCCCATAGATAGGTCTAAGTTTAGAAATTCACTTTTTTAATAACCGACAGGCGTCACAGATGGCCTAGATTTCTAGATCTATTCACAGAAAGAAAAATCCACTTTCAAGAATACTTTCATGATTCTTGATCTCGATCTAGATTCACCTACAGCCTAGTTGTAGACTCCAGATCTATTCACAGCAGGAAAAAATCCACGTTCAATACTTTCATCATTCTTGATCTCGATCTAAGATTCACATAGATCTATCCTAGATCTAGATCTTAGAATCTATGAAGCTCAGCAAGAAAAATCCACTTTCAATATTCAATAGGTTATCGAACTATCACAGATCTAGATTCTACTTTCATTTCGTGATTCTTCTTGATCTCGATTTATCTCGATACATTAAGTAGGCCTACGGTAGGCTAGACTACTCTTTGCGCTTTCGACGACACCCTCCCTGTCACTCTCACCACCCTCCCTCTGTTAGTGCTTTCTGGCCTCCCCCCCCCCTCGCTCTCTCTCTCTCTCTCTCTCTCTCTCTCTCTCTCTCTCTCTCTCTCTCTCTCTCTCTCTCTCTCTCTCTCTCTCTCTCTTTCTCTCTCTCTCTCTCTCTCTCTCCCTCTTTCTCTTTCGCTCTCTCTCTCTCCACCTCTCTCTCTCTTCCAAGGTAGGGTAACAAACGAAAAGGTCACCACTTTGTAACATGTATTACTACTTGATTTTTCTTCTCCTTTTTTTTCTTCTTGTTATCCCCCTCCTCCTCCTCTAATTCCTCCTCCTCCTCATTCTTCTTCTTCTTCTTCTTCTTCTTCTTCTTCTTCTTCTTCTTCTTCTTCTTCTCCTTCTCCTTCTCCTTCTCCTTCTCCTTCTCCTTCTCCTTCTTCTTCTTCTTCTCCTTCATTTCTCCTCCTGCTCCATCTACACCTACACCTCCTCCTCCTCCTCTTCTTCCTCCTCCTAAAGGCGTGAGACCGAAATCGGGAATTCCCGTAAACCTACTTTATGTACAACTGACAAAATACCCTTTGGCGCAGTCGGCACTCCGCAGTGAAGATACAATGTCGAAGCAAATGATGGCGATCGCTACAAAAGGACTAAATTGATCGATTTAACTTAAACTGGGCTTTCTTCTTACACATTTGATCTTAATGAAAATACAATAGTGCAACACTACGTTTCAAGTTATGGGTACTGGCAAAGTTTCATATTTTTTCATTCAGTAGTTTTTGAGAATATACTGTTCGCAAAATTTGCCCTTAGCTCCATTAGTAGTAAGATGTGCGATGAAAGTCAAACGCTGTTATTGTATGAAAAAGCGGGCTTTTTGCATGGATGATTAGAGTTATGTGCCAGCTATTTTCAAGACTACGAGAGTTTCAGCATTACTGCAACCTGGGCTCCCCCAGTCTATCCAACTCAGACTTGAGTACATATATGCTGTCTTTCAGTTTTCTCTCTATTGAGAGGCCCAAACGTGAACTTATTCCTGCAAAAGTTTTGTCTTGCATACTTGCCTCATAAAAGGAAACCAGGACCAACCCCCTCCCCCCAGTGCCCCTTATCACTGATTTGCCTTTGATCCTGATTTTTTTCACCAGATCCTGATTTTTTAACTCTTAAAATTCTGATTTTTAGATTTCATAGAGTGGCAGGTCTGAGTTAGGAGTAAAGGAAACAGGAGCCCAGAGATGGGGGGGGAGGCCCCCCGGGGGGGCAGGAAGTGGAAATGAAAGCAGATGACAAAACCTGACTGGAGAACTGGAAAGAACGTGTAACATTTTAGAGTAAAAAAATTTTTCCATCTTTGTCAGGATTTGAACCCGGAAACTATGGAATGAAATGTGAACACCATACTTCTAGGCCACAAGAGCCTCAGACAGCCTTTTTATTAGGCCTTTTTGTTTTCTTGGCACACAACTTGATGGCTCTTCTTTAACAAATAGACTCATTGTCTGTTCACTTTCTTAGGTAACTAAAGGCCATTACTCAGTGAAATTAGCTTTTGTTTTATTATCATGACATGGTGGAATCAGGTGCTCAACAATTTTTGGGGATATCGAGTTCTTGGTATCATCTTATAGCTTGTTCGTTTGTCTTGGTTTTGTTGAAATAGTACCCATCTATTTTAAATAGAAGTCGAGGTGTTTGTGATTGAAGGTGGTGGTAACCTGGTTTCAAAGGTAAAATTTGGGAGAAAATTGCCGCCAAAGTTTGGTGACTTATAAAGCTTAAGAGTCCTTGGAAATTAAACCTTAACACTGTATACATTTCACCAATGTTTTTCAATAAAATCCACAGAGAAATGAATCTTTAAATGGCATAAAAGGTGCTGAGCAAAAAAAAAATAAAAAAAATAAATGAAAATTGCCAGTGTTGATTTCTTCGGTTTCATAATTTTGACGAGTGCCTGATTTCACCACGATCCCTCACAAATACAGTGAAACCAGTCCAAGGGGGGGCTCTTTTGGCCTAGAGGTTAAAGTGCTCGCCTCGCATTCAATAGTTCCCGGGTTCGAATCCGGATAGCGACGGAAAATTTTCTTCTCTAGAAATGTTCTCCTTTCACATCCTTTCCTGTTCTCTAACAATGTTCGGTCGTCTGCTTTTGTTTCCAATTTCTGCCCCTACCCCGTCACCTCCATTGTCCCCTCCTCTGGGCTCCTGACTCTTTTTGCAGCCTTTCTACTGCTTCTCCTTGGCTCCTTCTTACTGTTGTCTTTCAGCCACACCCCTGATCTTATAGTTATAGTATGAAAGATATACACCTAGCCTTCTCGGACAAGGGCAACAAATCTCGGAGGTCCCATGTGCAAGTTAGGCACGTTAAAGATCCCTTGGTGGTCCAAAATTGATAAGAGCAGGCTTCAGCCACCGCCCGGGCAAAATTCAAAATATCCTACCATCTGAAAATGTTTGGTTTGTCCAGCGCGCTCATATGACCTAATGCAGTTGCGAGTGGCGTAGAACACTTACCCAACCCCCCCCCCCCCCCCAAAAAAAAAAAAACCTGTCCAAGAGGACTCAGCATCGTCTAGGAGGAAAGTGGCCATCTAAGACAGATGATCCACTCAGACAGGGTTATTATGAAATAAAAAAACACAGTGGGGTAACTGGTCATTTGTACAGTTGTCTTGGACAGACTTTTTTGAAAGCAGGTTCAATCAAGCCAGAGTTTGAATCCCTCACTGGCTGTCCCCAGGAGGAGCTTGACCGTTCTCAGCATGAGCTGGACATCAAGTCGCGCAGTGTGGATGCCATGACCCGCAGTGCGGATGGACAAAGTGCCACACAACACCAGTTGGAGGGAGAGAAGGCGAGGCTGGAGGGAGAGAAGAATGAACTAAGGCTGAGGGTCAGTAATTTCACAGGATTTTATTTGATCTTGATTATCAAACTGACCTGATTTGATTTGACCTTATATATTGAATTAATTTGATTTGATTCAATCTTGTTTGTAAATTTGACCTTTTTTGAATTGATCTCATTAGATTGACCTAATTTGATTTGGTCTTTTTTTCAAATTGATTTGATTTAATTTGATTTGGTTTTTAAATTGACCTGATTTTATTTTATTTTATTTTTCAAATCAATCATGGACTCGATTACCTACCTTGAGAATGTTCTTCCCCGCCTCCTTAGGTCTAGATCTAAGAAAACAAAGTTCTAGAACTGAGAGAACGAGCTAATGTTAGACCCAACTTTCTGTGAAATATGAAGGCTTGAGCAACATTAGTTTTAGCCAGTTGAACCCTCGACACGTAGACTACAAATCTAGTTGCCACCATCTTGGATCTTAAAGCGTTTCGAATCCAGCCGTGGGTTCGAATACTTGAGGTTTTTTGTTACCCCACAGCATACGGATCGGATTAATGAGCAAATTTCCTCTTTGGAAACTGGGGGCACAGGGCACCCCAGGTCGTATGGATACGATAGTAAAACACGACGTACGGATAGGGTTAAGGACTGTAGTTTTGATTTGACAGTATTTTTTTTATTCATCCAGGTCCAAGTAGTGCAGCAAGAATTGAATGAAAAGACTCAAGCCGTTGCCGAGGCTACATTGACTGTGGTAAGAAACATAATAATAATAACAATAATAATAAGGATTACTTCTATAGCACCCACTCTCTGGTGACTCAAGGCGTTTCACAATAGAATAAGATTTAAATCAAAATTTCATGCATACTGGCCTATTCAATGTACAATTCTTTCAAATACATATACCCTTATAATCTGACGAACGTGTACACAAAAAGACAGTCACTGTGGCTACTAACCACATCTATCTTTGAAAGAAGAATAAAACTTGTTAGTAAAATGGGATATAAGCAAGATTTAAGTGCAGTCAAAGCAGGCGCCTCTCTTAAAGAGGGAGGTACTTGTTAGTGGTTTGTTCTTTTACCAAATTATAGTGTTGTAGATGGTACACATGTGGTATGCGCCTTTTTTTGTTTTCTTGTTTCTTGTCTTAATGAACCTCTCGCCGAAATATGGCCATATTGTACTGGTTTCCTGCTAACTACTTACTTGATATCACCAGCAGTTTGTGGTGGCATAAAGAAGAGTAATAAATGTCACGAGACTACTTGGACTGTAGATGTCGGTCCATGAATCCCGCTGCTTAGTCAATGTTCATCAAGGACTTTAAAATACATGGATTGCTTTTGTGAAATTGAAAACAATTGGGAATTCAAAGATTCACTGCACTGTGAACAAAATTAAAAATAGCAATGTTTTGACAGTACTGATGTATGGTGTAAAGATATGGAAAACATATGAAGTAATCCAATAAAAATTTTAAAAAGCTGCCAAATGAAATTTTACGATGAATTTTATTGATAAAACGAAATTAATAATAGTGAAATGTTGGAAAGAGCTGAAGCTGAAGATATCAACATGACCATGGAGATATGACAGTTTTAAGAATGCCAGAGACCAGATTTCCTTATCAGTATCAGGCATGGTATTTGGAGACAAACTGGAAAAAGAAAAGGAGGCCAAGATTGGAGGAGGTGGCCAGGGACAGGGTCTCTTCCTTATATACCTCATGGTTTGGGGAGAGAGACAGACTTTTATTTCACCCCCAGTGGGTTGGGGGGATATAAATAGACCCACTGCTTCGTCTGCAGAAGGTGCAACCCCCTCAAAGGCGGAGTGTCACTCACAGACCCAACCCTCTGGGATCCGTGTGCGACGCTTACTTTGGTGTATCTTCCTCTTCTCCTTCCTTCTTTCTTTCTCCTTCTATCTTTCCTACCACCGCTGACCTCATGTGCAGCAAAACGAGAGGTCACCCATCCCACAGAGTGGGTGCCTCGTTGACCGTGAGGTGCGACCCGTGCGAAGGGAAACCGGGTACCTGGCGGTTGAGGTGAGATCAGTCCACGGACTGTCCCTCGCCAACACACCTCTTTGGCCCAGGTTTTCCTCTTAGACGGGAGGGTGGCACGGCCCATGCCACTCAATCGGTTGAGAGCTGAAACCCCATCAAGCCCTGGGTCAATCTTGACGGGAGGGTCTTGTACTTTCTCGTTGAGAGTATAGCTCCGGGGTAGCCCTGGCACAGCTCTGGTCATCCGAGCAATGTGTCCCCTTGTTGGGCTCCATGGCGGGCAGGGAGCCCTGGAGTTGAATCAAATAGAACACTCTCATGGATTCTAAAACTCTAAAAGACCCTTCCCCAGCTCCCAACGTCAAAAAGTCTCGGCTCGCGGA
Organism: Aplysia californica; assembly: GCF_000002075.1. Taxonomy (NCBI): domain Eukaryota; kingdom Metazoa; phylum Mollusca; class Gastropoda; order Aplysiida; family Aplysiidae; genus Aplysia; species Aplysia californica. Next base: position 338,178 of record NW_004797667.1, read on the forward strand.
AGCGGGTGCGGCCGCCGAGCCGAGCAAAAACTCCAAAACTGGAAAAAGGACCTTTACGTCTGCCTCCTTTCTCCCTTCTCCCAGGGAGCTTCTGAAGCAGGCGTACGTGGCCATCAGCAGCAACGAAGACGCACAGAAGAAGATCACTGATCTGAATCTGTTCAAGACGGGAGATGCACTAAGACAGGTTCTGGGATACATTCCTACGAATGTCCAGAAGCTGTCCTCTGGTGTACTCCTCGTCAAGTGCGCAACAGAGACTGAAGTGGCCAAACTTCTGAACATCACGACCTTCGGCAGTATTCCATGTACTTCCGAACGATACCAGAAGTTGAACTGCTCGAAGGGCGTCGTCCGCAGCCATGAACTAAAGGGCTGCAGCATGGAGGAAATAGTGGCGAACTGCGAAGGTGTGACCCACACCCGCCGGATTACTCTCCGGCGGGGGGATACCACCCTCGAAACCAACACGGTCATCCTGACCTTTGATTCGTGTCGCCCTCCAGCCACCATTCGGGCATCGTACTTGGTCTTAGACGTGCGACCCTATGTACCGAAACCTCTGCGTTGTTTCAAGTGTCAGAAGTTCGGACATAGTCAGTCGAGATGCCGACTCGCAGCCGTGTGTCCTCATTGTGGCAAGACCGGGCATCCTGAGAAGGAATGCAAGGTTAGTACTTGTTGCCCCAATTGCCACGGCCAGCACACAGCCTTTAGTAAGGATGGCCCGACTTGGATCCAAGAACGCGCAATCCTAGAGTATAAGTATAAAGTACGAAATGGCTGCTCGTTTCAGGAGGCCCGCAAAGCTACGTACCCGCCAGTTGTGACCCCGGTCCCTGGCCGGTCATACGCAAAGGTGGCACGGGAAGCCACGAGGTCGGCAAGTCCTTCTACTGCTGACCTCCCAAAGCCCACGGTCAACAGGCATGTCTCTGTGACTAAAACTAAAAAGGTTCTTCCTTCCACCGAGATATCTCTGACAAACCGCTTTGAGGTTCTAGGGGAGGACAGGGTGGATTATCCCTCCGCCCTCTCTCCTCCCCCTCCCCCCTCCTCTATCACTTCCTCTTCTTCTTCCTCTTCTTCTCCTCCTTCTTCTTCTTCTTCCACCTCACGCCTCATCCCTCTGATGGAGCGTGAGGTGCACCCTTCCCCCTCTTCCCAGCTCCCTCCGTTTGCTCCTCCTCCCCCTCCCTCTCCAGTAGACACCCCCCCTACCCCACCACCAACCAGTGGAGGAAGACAGCTCCGATCCCCCCTCCCTGGCCTGACCCCGGGAAGGGCGAAGTCTGTCACTCCTCCAATTCCCCCACTAGACCGCCGTCCAATCCAGGACGGCAACCTAGAAAACACTCTGCCTCCCCCGCAAGGAGGAGTCAGAGTGTTTCTTCGAAGCCGGGGGGCCTTTGAGCTCCAAAATAAAAACTAAAAAATCATAATGGCGGTCCTGCAATGGAATGCCGGCGGAATCCGACCTTCCATTGCAGAATTGCAACATTTACAGGCCACATTGTGCCCACGGGTGGCCTGTATTCAAGAAACAAAATTCGCCCCGGCTTCAACCATAGACTTAATAGGATTTACTGCGTACCATCACATTCACACGGAGAACCAGATTGCTTCCGGTGGTACCACCATCTACACCGACAACAACACACTCCACAGACAAGTACATCTTAAGATGACCTTCCAGGCTATTGCCGTACGGGTCACCCTGCACAGACCAATCACGATCTGCTCAGTTTATATCCCACCAAATTACCCCCTCAAAATAACCCAACTAAATGACTTAAAGGCTCAGCTTCCAAAACCCTTTATTTTGCTAGGTGATTTCAATGCCCACAGCCCCCATTTGGGAGACAAACCTACAGACCAGAAAGGCAAAATAATAGAAAACTTTTTATTTCAAAATAACATCTGTCTCTTAAATGATAAATCCCCAACTTACAGAAACAGAGCCACTTATGGCACTTCATCCCTTGACCTCACCTTTTGTACCCCTGACCTAGTCCCAGATCTTGAGTGGTCTGTGTTGGATGACCGTACAGACCATTTCCCAATTCTTCTAAAAAACAATAGCCTCCAAAACGACCCGATCCCAGAACGCTTCAACTTCAAAAAAGCAGACTGGGACGGGTTTGCCAATCAATGTTCCCAGATTCTTAATCCCAATTTCGACCTCAACTACAATAAATTCCACGAAAAGCTTTTAGAAATATGCCACAAACACATTCCAAAAACAAAAACAAATCCCCGGAGGAACAAGATCTGGTTCTCTTGGGAATGTGAGGATGCAGTAAAGAAAAAGAAGGCAGCGTATCGAAAAGCCGTCAACAACACCACCACAGAAAACAAGATAAACTATTTAAAGGCTCGAGCTGTGGCACGTAGATGCCTCAGGGAGAGTAAAAGACAATCATTCCAATAATATATCTCCAAAATCAGCAGCCAGACACCGCTCAATCAAGTTTTCAAAATTGCTAAAAATTTCTTAAGTAGACTCACAGACACCATTCGGCACGTCCAGAGGCCGGAGGGAACCACAGCTGAAACACAAGTAGACATCGCAAACACAATAGCTACATCTCTCGCCGAAAACTCATTCCAAGCAAACTATAACACCACTTTTCAAAGCATCAAAACTAACAGAGAAAAACAACACCTAAACTTCCACTCAAACAACACTGAAACCTACAACCCTTGTCCGGTCCAGGCTTGACTACGGCTGTCAAGTCTACGGATCGGCAAAATCACACATCTTAAAAATGCTAGACCCTATACAGAACCAAGGACTCCGCCTCGCTCTGGGGGCTTTCCGCACTTCTCCGGTGGAGAGCCTCCAGGCCGAGGCCAACATACCACCACTCTCACTCAGACGCACACAACTCTCACTACAATACGCAGTTAAACAGAGCTCAACACCGGAAAATCCAGTGCACAACAGCATTTTTAAAACAAACCCAGAAACCATAAACAAATTCCAAAATAATGAAAAACTCATCAAACCCTTCGGCCTCAGAATCCTTGAGGACCTCAAAAACATACACTTTTCCAAACAAGACATCCAACAATTTCTTTTCCCCGACCTCCCTCCGTGGCACCTCACCAAGGCAAAAGTAGACTTACAGCTGACCACACACAGCAAAGAAAGCACAAACACCAAAACTTTTAAAGCAGAATACAAAAAACTAATAGATAAATACCCCGGTGCGAAGCTCATCTTCACGGATGGCTCCAAAAAAGACAATGAAGTGAGCGCCGCAGCCCTATCTCCCAACAGTACACACCAGAGGAGACTCCATTCTGAAGCCTCCATTTTCTCTGCGGAGGCCACTGCCATTGACATGGCACTGGACTCCGTAAAAATTCTCCGAACAAATCTTTCCTAATCCTTTCTGACTCTCTGTCTTGCATCACCTCACTCACAAACTACACACTCTTACACCCAAAAATAGTTAGGCTACAACAGAAAATTCACACACTATCAGAGACAGGAAAAAACATCATGTTCGATTAAATTGAAAATATATTTACACCGAATTGTAATATTTTAGCATTTTAAAGTCTAATAATTCGGTGTAAATATATTTTCAATTTAAAACAACTCTTATAAATAACAATAAAAAATTTTAATAGTTCGATTTCACTTTACAATTTGCCATAAAGGCCAATGGCCTTCATAAAATTCAAAATTTTGCTGGGACCAACGATGGAAAAAATGTCTTGCAATTTCTTGCATTTATAATATTTCCTTCGGATCTCTCCAAAGTCATTACATGCAGAAGACCTGAGTCCATTTGAGTGTGGTTAGAATTCTTATAGTAGAGTATCTCCATAGCCACCCACTGACATCGGAATTTCTATTATCGACCCGCAGTAAACGATACATTTCCAAAAAAGCAAGAACAGACAGATCTACAAATGAATGAGAGAGAGAGAGAGAGAGAGAGGGAGAGAGGGAGAGAGGGAGAGGGGGAGAGGGAGAGAGAGAGAGAGAGAGAGTTTACTGACTACCGGTCTTGTGGTCTTGTTGTGCGTAAGCGTGAGTGCACCTAAGCTTTGTAACGTCTACTGCCATTGTATGCGACCAAAACAAATTTCTGCCTGCGAGATGAATAAAGATTGCCATTGTCATTGTCACACTTCTGCTGCGCTGACAGGCAGAGTCAAAGTCAGTCTCCCAAATGATCAAAATTCTGTCGATTGGGAGGGGAGGGAGGCATTAAAAACACTTACATTTAAAAATAGAAAGTTCTCCTCCGTGCTGCTTTTGTCATAATTTTTTATTGGCAAAATATGGCAGCAGACTATGATTCAACAACAAAATCATATGATGTTTGATTGACATTAATTTGAAAAATGTGCTTTCTATGAGTCAAATGAATCTTTTGGCAAACAAAAAACCCCCCAAAAACCAAACAAAATGAACAATGTTGAATATTCTAACTCTGGTTTTTCCAATGCTCAGGAAAAACTGACGGTGAGGGTCTCAGAACTAGAGGCCATGGTTGCCAAAGCCAAAGACAGCGTTCCTGTAGACAAGATTAAAATCTACGAAGGGGAGATAGAAGACTTGAGGCTAAGGATCAAAGTGTTAGAGGAGACAGAGAGGGAGGAGGCCAATAGCCTTGATTTGGAGCGCGAACAGATGCACACTGAAATTGCCAGACTGAAAAGGGAGTTGCTGGACAGACAGAAGGCATATGATGAAAATGTCGATGTGCTGGATAAAAAGTTGAAAGAGGTAAGAATTGATAGATGATTGTAAGTGTTATTATGAGGATGCTTTGACTGTGTCCAAAGAAAAGTATTTCCAAAATCCCCACAAAAAAAAATTTAAGCGTTTCATATTCCTTTCTAAGTAATGATAAATGACAGTTTTATTCATTTGATATTTTATACAGTGAGAAAAAGGGTTTTTAGGAATGATGATCCAGCAGTTTTCTTGAGTTTCACATAAAATTAGGGTTTTATACATTTTTTTCTTCTGTGTGAGCAAGTATAATCAATGTTCTACAGAGGATACAGCTTACTGTGTCAAGAATTTTGGTGTCATATATGTAAGGAAAACAACGCACAACTTTTTTTTTTCTTTTCTTTGTGAACTTTCAAGTTGACAGTGGACAAACAGCAGCTGGAGACAGAGCTGGGCATTGCCCGACGCTCTCAGGAGTTGTCACAGCTGGAGGAAAGAGATAGTTTTGCTGAGGAGATTCAGGTGAGGAGGTTGTTGGAGCTGAAGGTAATTTTGCTGAAGAGATTCAGGTGAAACTCATCAGGTAATGCTTATTTGTGTCACGACGCGGCGGAATCAGGTGCTCGTCAATTTTTGGGTATGTGGAGTTTTTGGTATCATTTGAAAGCTTATTTAATTTATTTGCCTTGCTTTCAAATAAAAAGTGGTGAAGTTAACAAAAAAATGGCTGCCGAAGTTTGGAAACTCCAATAGCTAAAATGTCAGTGGAAACTGCAAAATGACATATTTTGTGCCTTTAATTAACGTTTTTCCGTAAAATTCAAATGGAGCGGTATTTTTACATGGACACAAAATGGATTCAGCCAAAAAACAAAAAATCTATAGAAACTGCCAAACTGGTGCAAAATGCCCTTTTTTCCAATTTCGTTATTTTGACGAGCGCCTTTGATTTCACCGCAATGCCTCACATTTTATTTCATTTTATTTATTTTGAAGCAGGGTGGTTGGAGGGATGATTTTTTGAAATGTGGGGAGAGGGGGGTAGGGAAGGGAGATGTGTGTGTGTGTGTATATGTTAAATTTGAAATGTTATGTTTTTGTTTTCTTGACTGTTTGTGGCTTGCGGTATGTTCTTGTGATTTTTTTAAAGGATCGGTACAGTGTGGACAGAGTTTGGCATTTAATTAAATAGATCTGCACAGGGACTTTTCTATTGTGGTCTATTAAGGGGAGACGTACACTCCTGGAAAAATTTTCTAAACGAATGACTTTTATTCAATTTCAAGTAATTGTGCAAGAAGTTCATAGGTAAATAGGATGTACTAAGGGTGAATTTGTTGAATTTTTCTTAAAATGGGTCTCTGTGGCGGCCATCTTGGATTTTCAAACCAGTTTCTTAGTGCAGAAGAATTTCATAGTAAATATTGAATTATCAGCCTGAAATTTGGCACACAAGTACAAACCTATATGAACTGGGGATCTATGAAAGGATTTTGACCTATCTTTAAAACTAAAAAAGTGAGCCCAAAGTCAGTGGACCCCCTAGAGTCAGTTGACGAAGTTTCGGGGTACATATTACAAAAAAATTGAATATTTCCTTAAGTTACCAATATTTCCCAATTCTATTTCATAGATCCCCAGAATTGATCTTAAAGCTCCTGTACACCAAATTTGAAGCTTCTAGCTTCTGTAGTTTTTGAAAACTCCTTGCACCCAGGAGGTCACATATGTCAAAAAGTAGATTTTGAGAAAAACAGAAAAAATATGGATTTTTAAAAGGATTTTTAAAGCAATTTGCACTTTTCAAACGCCCTTTTAGGCCATTTAGTGTGTTTTTTCAACAGTTTCTTCATTTTGACTCGATAGAACAGATGTCAAAGGATGTTTTTCCGCAAAAAACAAAAGTTGGATAGTTTGAAAAATTGTATCGATATTGCCTTGGATCGCTGACCCGGGTCTTCCCTTAAGTTATATCCTATCTCATCCTACCTTACCTTAGTCTTCCTTCCATGGTTGTCCTTGACGCTTTGTCTAGTTGGAATGGGAGAAGGGCACAGGAAGGCCCCACCTTGCCATCAGCTGCTGGCAACTTGGTGAAAGTGAGCCAGCCCATTGCAGTTTGATATACGGTCAAATCTTCTCTAAAAACTTTTTATAATGACCACCTTAGATGACCACTCTTCTCCTCGACAGTGGGTGGTCATCTTGGACAGGGTTAGCTGCAGTTTATGTTTTATCTTATCCTAGTATCATACCTGTTCTTATTTAGTCTTGTCTTGTTGTATGTAGTCCTGTACATGCCCCTCTACAGAACCTGGCAACGGAATTGAAGCGAGAGAGAGATGAGAAATATGACCTTGAACAGCAGCTGCTGACGCTGCAGGCCCAGAAGGTGGCAGAAGTCGAGACTTTGCAACAGCGGCTGACGACACAGATGGCAGAGCTAGACGCTCTGAATGCTCAACGCAATCTCTTGGTGGAGGCCAATGCAGACAATCAGAGGCTGGAACTAGAGCTGGAGAAGGAGAAGGGGCGTGTCATGGGTGAGAGAAGTCATGCTTTTTTTTTCCTTCTTTTTCGTCATGTTTGACATACTTTTTTCAACTCTGTTTGGTTAGTTGTTGAAAAACTTCTGCTTTGAGTGTTGCCTTCTTAAGCTGAGGATTGTGTTGGTTGGACATTGGTTATTAAAGATAATGTTTGGAGAACTGCAATCGCAGAGGGCGTCAAATCATCGGAAGCTCCATGAATTGGAAATGCTGAGGCCGAAAGAGAAGCCCTTTAGTGGAAATGAAGCTTTTAAGTGTTCAATATGTGGCAAAGTCATCTTTTGTTGTAGTAGGAGCCACAAGCAACTTCCAAGTGATTTTTTCAACCATAACTATGTCTAACAATCTTCTATTATCTATTTGTGGTGGCAGAATTTTGCTATTCAAAGGGCTTTTTAATGGCTGGATCAATCGACATGCGGTTTTCGCCAATAGATTCTTAAAAATATTCTCCAGATCATGACGCCCTTCGTTTTTTCAGTTTTGAGACAGTTTTGCAGCAAAAAGCTAAATGTTTTTATTTTGTCGATCGCGTTTGTAGGCTGACGCTTCTGTCTCTGTAATTTTAGAAAATCTGCCAGGTTTGTTTATTTCAAGTCGTACTTCCGTTCGATACTATCACGCCTTGTCGTGCAATATTGAGCACTATTTTAAGTTTGCGACCCGCATAGATCTAGCCTCATGTTTTCTTTTTTTACTTGGTGCTAAATTTGACTGTGATCCTTTCTTTTGATGCCCATTGTCGCTTTTTCTTGACTCCTTTGTGAAATTTTTTTTCTTGCTACTGGGAACAATCAACACGCTTCTGTACAACCACGAAAGCGTAATAGAGAATTAATATATGCATCTATTATATATTTGGCAGCTTGGAAACACATGTGTCACTTTTCTCTCAAGATGTATTACTCCATTCCAGTAGAGTGTAAATGTAGTGGACTAATGATATTCAGTTGATGTTAATGCACTGATCATTCCTTTCTTCGAAAGGGAGCCCAGCTAGTATGTCATATACGTAACAACATTTCATAAAAGTAGGACAATGGACAAAAAACCCCAACAAAACAATAATAATGATAAGTAAATTTCTGTGGCACTCACTCCCTTTTTGGGCTCTTGGCTTTTTATATAAATAATAAAATTTTAGGTGACATTCGAGTTCATAAAATCATTCATATATTCATCTATACTTTTGCTTTAAAATACACAGACATTCACACACACTCACTCACACACACACACACACACACACACACACACACACACACACACACACACACACACACACTCACAAATGCAGACATACAGACATGCATACAGACAGACAGACAGACAGACACACACACAGACACACACACACACACACACTTGCATACAGGCTCACTCTCATAATGCACATAGACATTAGCACAGGGGTAGGCACACAATCACTCAACCTTACTTATACATCCGCCATTAGTGGTTTACACTCGTGGTTTGTAATCTTACTCCAGGGCTGAGCCAGAAGAACGCTAAGCTGAAAGAACACAGCCACCAGGTGGAGTCGGCTCTGGCCCAGAGGGAGTCAGCCCTGGCCGACCTACGTTGTACGGTGGAGGACTCGGGCCGCCACCTGGAGGAGAGAGATGCCAAGTTTCTGGACAGGATCTCAGGCCTGGAGACAGCAGTGGAAAAGGAAGTGGAGGTCCAGCGAGAACTCAGGAAGCAAGTGAGTGAATTTATGGTAGATGGGTCCTGTATTGGTCTTCCTTTTATATCCTGTGATAGTGCACTGGGGCTCCAGTGGCGAAGTAAGTAGTGAGTTTAGACTCAAGTAATGTCAAGCAAGTGTCGGTGATACGGGGATCAGATGGGTGGTCACTGGGGTGTGTCCTTTCTGATCATGGCCCAATTTAAAGCCTATCTTCCTTTCAGTGACTGATGTTTGTCAATTATTTATTCCAAATCAGAGCTTTCTCATAGCCACAATTTTCTTATGTTGGACAGGTTGATTGTTATGAAAGGGTGCAAGTTTTTAGTTTCAGTTCCGCTTTCGTCAAGTTTCCTTCTACTTCTTTGCATTCCCCTGCTAGATCTCAGGGGTAGTTGACTGCTGATTCTTCAACCTGCTGTGCTACTGATTTTTATGTATGCGACTGTTTTTCGTACTTTGTGGGGGCCTTGTTTTCAGATGGCTACAATCCAATTTAAAAAATACTCTTTTCTTTTATACTTTTATTCTTTACAAGTTCAACATACAGAATTTTACTTTCAGGAAGCAGATTGACTTGTCCAAGGCAAGATTCTGCCTTCGGCAGGTTTCTGTCTTAGCAAGTTTGACAGACATCAATAAAATATCTTTCCAACCTTGGCATTGAACTCCTGTTCTCTCCATGCATGGTGAAGATCATAACCTTTACACCATAGCTGCTGCTAAACACTGTTGTACCTCTCTCTACTCAAACAAACAAAGTGTTGTGTCATCTTTTTTACTACCTCTTAGATGGGTACAAAAATCATGGAGAACAAGCGAGTGAAGAAACAAAATGAGGGGATTCGAGAGGAACTAGAGCAGCTGAAGAAAGACTTGTCGGCCAGTCAGCAGGCGGCCACCCTGGCTATGGCCGACTTAGAAACGGCCAACCAAATGTCACAGATGCACCTGACAGAGGCCAGGGAGAGCTCAGCACAGGCCCGTGCTCTGGAGGGGGAGCTGGAGCGTGTGAAAAGAGACCTCAGTGACAACTTAGCACGGCAACCTGTGCTTTTGGAACAGATCCAGGTGATGGGTTGTGTGGGTGTGTGTGTTTGTTTGTGGGTGTGTGTGTGTGTGCGTGTGTGTGCGTGGATGTCTGTGTGCGTGCGTGCATGTGTGCGTGCGTGCATGTGTGTGTTAATGTGTGTTAGAGCATGCAGGCATGTGGATATGCATTCATGCGTTCATACATTCATTCATTCATGTGCCTGTTTCTAAGCAAGAGTTTGTGAATGTTTTAATGGGAATACATATGTATGAGGCATCACGGTGAAATCAGGCACCCATCAAAATAATGTAATTAAAGTAACTGACATTTTTCTGGCCTCTGGGAAATTTTAGCTAATTTTCTTTTTTATATCCATTTAAGAACACATTTTTGTTTGAATTTTACTGGAAAACATTGATTAAAGGCACAAAAATGTAAATGTGTCATTTCCAAGGACTCTTAATCTTTGGTGGTTACCAAACTTTGGCAGCCATTTTCTCGCTAATTTTACCTCTGAAATCAGGTGACCCACCTCATTCAATTGCAAATATCTCGACTTCTATTCAAGATAGATGTGTATTTTTTTCATCTAAAGCACGAAAAATTAACAGGCTATAAGATTACAGAAATAACTTAACATGCCCTAAAAATTGATGAGTGCCTGTTTCCACCGCATCATGACACATTTATTTGCTTCGGTGAATGTGAACATGAAAGGAAAGAGATAAAGAGTAAAATTACAAATTTGCTAAAATTTGAGTCTTATTTGTATTCTTAACTCTTTATTTCCGGCGGGGGTAAACCTACTACCCTGGGGCCCCTGTTTGGTACTAAATCTAAAAATGACTAAAACGTCACTAAAGGAGTCATTAAATCGAAACTAGCGAACCTATTATGATAGTGCTGTATCAAATGAATGAACTTCCAGTAAAAGAAACCATTGCTGAAAAGTAATTTGATGTCGAAGTTGTTATAAAGGAATGTGCCCGAGCTGCTGTCAGCGGCTCACTGGCACAGCAGTTCTGACTGTGCGCCGCTGGAGATAAAGAGTTTGAACTTCAAGGAGCTATGGCCTGCTTTTCACGTACCAGACTTAGTAAGTTTATGTTAGAAGGGATTAAATTGTAGAAATGGAAAGTAATTAAAATTTTAATTATCCCACACCTTTTTTCTTCTGTATGGATCATAGCTAAGGCGTGGCTCAAGTTTTGCATCCAATAAATAAATGTTTTCATTCACATTATCACATGGAGTTGAAGGCTGATATATATATATTTTTTTCATTTGTTGTGATGGTAAGTGTAATCTATATAAAACTTTAAGCTTTTGCTTTAATTGTAAGGTTGAATTGGACTGAAATCTATCACTTCTTTCCTTTTTGTGCTTTTGAGTCTTCACCTGATATCATATGCAGATAGCTGAAAGTGCCACTAGTAGATCCTCCTTTTTTGTTTTTCCTCTGTTGTTTCTGTCTGTCTTTTTTTTATTCTCCCTGCAATAAATGATCATTATTGTTGTGGTGTGCTTACTCAAACCAAACGAACAAATTGTAGTTGAACCTGCTCTAACAACCATCTGTCCAGGACACCCGTCTGTATAAATGACTACTTCCCACTTTCCCCCTTACACGTTGTTTTATTTATTTATTTATTTTTCCCAGAACCTGGAGTGGCAGTGCAATCAAAAGTCCAAGGAAGTGAAGGCAGCTCAGGAACAGATCCAGATTGCTGAGAGTCGGGCCCAGGAGGAGGTGGAAGCCATGAAGATCTCTCTGCAGGCAAGAATGGCCTCACAAGCCAAAACAGCATGTTTTTGGGTTTTGTTGTTGTCTTTTCTGCTTGAGTTGATTTTGTGGATTATTATATCAATAAAGTATATCTAAACATCAACAAAACCGAAACGATGGTGGTAAGCAGAAAAACTCCAATCCCAACATGCAATATCAAAATCAATGATACCACCCTCAAGCAAGTACAACATTTTAAATATTTGGGGACCATTATATCATCAAATGGTAGATGTCACACCGAAATTAAAAGCCGCATTTGCCAAGCAAAAGCAACCTTCCACAAGATGAAACAGATACTAACAAACATCAATCTGTCACTGGAAACGAGGAAAAGAGTACTGAAAAGTTACATCGAGCCAATCCTATTATACGGGTGCGAAGCGTGGACAATCAATAAACAGCTGGAAAGAACAATTGTAGCGACAGAGTTGTGGTTCATAAGACACATGCTACGTATCCCATGGACAGCTAGAAAAACAAATGAAGAAGTCCTGGTTGAAGCAAATTATAGAAGACAATTTATCACGAATATAAGAAAATGACAGGCAAATTTCTTCGGACACACAATGCGGAAAGAAGCATTAGAGAATATTGTAACAACAGGAAAGTTTGATGGATGGAGAGGCAGAGGCAGACAGAGGGAAAAGATACTGGACAAGATGACAACATGGTTGGGAGCAGCAAGAACAACAGACACCATTGCTGCAGCGCAGGACAGGGTGAAGTGGAGGTCCATGCTAGGCACCGGATGATGATGATATCAATAGGATCAGTATCTTTTTTCCTGTCTGTTTCTTTTACCGTATGGTCTTTTGTTTTCATATTTCAAGCACGATCAGTACTGGCTGTTATGGTTATTATACCTTTTTTAGCTTTTTGACTTTCCCCCTTTTCTAGGTGTCTTTTTTTTTTCAACCCAATCTTCTAAAGTGAAAATCAAGTAAGCAAGTATTAAGCTATAATGCTCTTGACAATAGCCAAATTTTGTGGAAAGTTGAATGAAAAAGAAGGGAAAGGGGAGTTTTCCCATAATGAGCCTTTCAATGTTTTTGATGCACACCAAATCTGCCTTCTGTGTGCTTTCTGTACTTTACTTGGTTTCCTTTCTTTGTTTCCTTTTTTTTCTTCTTTTAAATGCTGTTTTTTTTTCTTTTTTTTTCTTTTTGACCCCTTACATTATTTACTCTTTCCTCATTGGGTTGATGGTGAGCGTTTTGTTATGGTCCGCTTTTTCTTTTGTTCATTGAAAATCTTATCTCAATCTGGTCCTTAGGAAAATGTGGCTATTGTCGCTCTGACTGATGGTGTTATCTATCATTATTGTTTTGCTATTGACTTTAGCATGACCTTTCTCTTTCAGCTTGTTTTAAATGTCCATCCTCTGACTGTTTCATCTTACTGGCATCTAGGGTGTAGTTGCTAGGCACTTTGTCATTGCACACATGAATTTGATTCCGGTATAGTGAGAATTTTGATTGAGTCTTGGTCTGTCTACTGGGATTTTGTGTCCCACTCAGCTTGTGTTGGCCCAACTGGCCAGGTTGAAGCCTACACCTGGATGATCTAAAGTGTGTTTATAGGGGTGTTTAAACACATACATTTTATATTTTATTTCTTTGTTTTATCATGCATTGTATATCCTCCCTCTTCTTGTCTGGTCCCATATTGGTTGACTTATTTCTCCTCTTTCTCTTTTGATGTTTCTGTCTGTCAGTAGTGCTCTTTCTTGCAATTGATTGGAAGCTGTGACTGGTAGGTCCTACTTTTTAATCTTTCCCCACTATTGTTTCAGTCTATCTTGCTTTTTTCCTTGCTCTAAGTGGCCACTCTCATGCTGTTATGCTTTTTTTTCTTCTCAAATTGAACTAAAAAACAAACACACTCTGGATGGTCTTTTTTCTTTACTATCTCGCTGTTACTTCTGTCTTTTTGACTGGCTTGTTCCCAGCACAAAATGATCCTTATTGTTTGTAAGGGCTTTCATAACTCCAACTGAACTCTTGTTAGTAGCCTATACTCCAGAAGTTAGGGGGGGGGGGGGGGGGGGGTGAGAAAGGCAGTTGGTGATGATGATAATGATATAACCCCAACAAGTTTGCTCCTATACTTTGTCTCCAGACCAAACAGACGGAGGTTGAGAGTTTGCTGGGGGAGCTTAGCAGCCTGCGACAGGAGAAGGCACAGCAGAGGTCACAGGTCAATGAGCTGAGGGGAGCGCTCAAGGCCTCTGTGCAGCATCACAAGGTACTGTTTTCTTGTGTGTTGGTTCTTATACGGGCGGCTGGTGCTCCCCCTTGACCTGTAACACATGCAGCCAATCTGGTAGGATAGATGGCACTGTTGTGGAGGCCCCAGCCTAACTTTACCAATGGTGCAACATCCACAGCAGATATTGTCTAACGGAGGCTTACAACTATCTGAATAGATTTAACCCTTTAACGTGAGTGCATTCCTGAGTGTGAGGTACCTGTATCCCTCTGTGCCCTGAATGCACACCTGAATGTGCAGTGATGTAAATCTAGCTGTCAGCAAGAGGGAGCTCAGTATGCTTGGTCTTGTAGGGGGAACTCGGGGCTCAAAGGATTAGTGCCCTCTGGACATGAAAGTATAGTTTTGTAAGTGAATTACTCATTGTGGGCTTTAAGAGTGTATTTTCTAATCTTTCTGGTGCTATTTAAAAAAAAAAAGATACTGTTAAGTATTTATTCTGACCATTGTTACCTTCATTTTGGGTTCTTCTTTCTCGTCTTAGCTTTTCCTATAGTTGGACATTGCTTCTCAGACCTTTCTGCATAAAAACAGTCTGTCTCTTACCTTTCTGCCTGCCTGAATTATTTTGATTCCAAGCCTGGTTTCTATGTCTTGTTCCCATCTTCTATTTAAGTCTCCCCTTTCCTCTCTTTCCCTTTGCCTTAGCTCCCACAATATGTTTTTGGAGTGAATCCTGACGTTTGTTATGTCCATTTTGGATTGAAATTATATAATTAAGAATGTCATGCTAGCAGCTCTGCCGTGCCAAGGCAGACCGACGTATCTGCAAAAATTAAAAAATTTTAAATTTTCGTTTAAATGGACGCCTATACCCATTCTGCCTCTTGTGTCAAAGGCAGGAAGATGTATCTGCACTACAAAAAGGATATTTCACTATGGCAAACTGACGTAACTGAAGGGCCATGCCCATATTTACAATGGGTAAAATGGTTTTGTTTGTAAGAATCAGCTGCATTGTGAGATGAAGTCAGCCAGTAACCCTCTGAGCTCAAGCAGAGGTATGCAGAAGAAAAAGAAAGACTGAGAAAAACTGGCAACTGTGACGTAGAAGTCATGCTCATCTCCTTGCTCCTTTGTGGGGAAGATGTTTTATTGAGATCTGCGTCTTTCTGCAAGAAAATACTATCTCAACCCCAGTTCACTTTGACAGGATTGAAGCAGTCCTTTTCTCATAGGATATCATGTATTGTGGGAATTGGGTGTTAATCATTTTCAGTTGTTTGAGTGGTTATGTTGTTCTTTTGACAACTGGTTCGATGACACCAGTTAGATTTTTGACATTGGTCTCTGTTGCAGCTCACCAAACGACTGAACGAGAATGGCAGCATTGACAAGAGTGTTCAGGCCAATATTGAGCGTAAAGTGGTCATCCCGCCCTTGCCATTTGACCTGGCCTCTGTGGAGCAGCTCATCCAGGACACCAAAGTGACCCCATTGGACAGCAAGTAGGGCTGTGTCTCATGTTCTGTTAAGTGTTGTGAATTATAAAGGATGTCTTTCTGTTTTTTTATTTATTTTATGCCCATATTGACACTATTTAGATCATGTTGGATGCTGGCTTTGACTCTGTCAGGTCAAACTGGGGCTGACAGGGATCCAACATCCCATCAGAAAGACTGAGATACTCAACAAAAATTGTCTCCACCTGAGAATAGAACTCGGGTCTCCTGCGTGTGAAATGCTTGACTGCCTCATCACAAATACCAGTTATCTTTCATGGATGTTTTTCATTACAACTGATTCACAAAGGAAAATTTTAAAAATCTTTTTTTTTTTAACTTGAGGGGCTTGTTTAGTTGTGCACCCAAAAAATTTGATATGAAATTATTATTGTTTGTTTAAAAAGAAATGTACTGAGCAGAAGTTAAAATAAGGTATTTATTCTCAATTTTTCATTGCCTGTGCATTGAAAATGATTAAGCTGCAAAAAACCCACAAAAACAGAAACAAACTTTTTTTCATATACATATTCTTATAAATTAGTCCTTAATGTTGGACTGCTATTTATCTGGTTCATGTTTTTAAAGAGGAAAAGGAGTATAACTGAGATAAAATGTTTCCTTTTACCTCTATCTGGAGTTTGTATAGAAGTTTTTAAGACACTGCAAAACACAGTCAAATTTGCTGTAATGACCCTCTGTCCGAGACTATCATCTGTACTGACAACCGCGTCCCAAATCTTCCATGCAATTTTCCTGTTTAATTATGACATTGTCCAAGAAGACCAGTCGACATTGGGCAGTCATCTTGGACAGGTTTCTACTCAACTAGGTTTTGGAATGGCAATTGAGAATCAGAAAGTAAACGCTCTATGAGTTTAAGTTTGAAAACACCCTTCTTACAGATCACTCTACCAAATATCACTTCTGATTTTTAGAAATTTGGTTTTCTTTTAATTTTTGTTACAGACCACTAGATCAACTATCATCTTGCCTGACATCATTGCGTGCTGAAATAAGTGGGCTGCAGAAGCAGATGGATATCCACACAACTGCTGTGCACACTTCAAATCAGTCATGGAGGTTTGTGGTTCCCCCGACTTTTGAATGTCAATGTGCATGGGGTGTTTTAGCTGAGTGGATCAGTTATTGTTTAGAATGTTGTTTTCACAGAGGAGAGTTTCTTTGCCTTTAATTTCTCATTTCACTCCTCTGCAAATGTGTTCTTGACTGTTTTCAGTGAGGTACATATGTGTTATAATGCGTAGAAATCGGGCGCTCGTCAATTCCACCGCGTCATGCCACATATGAATGATATATGATAATCTGTCAGGATGTTACACTATATTCCCTTGGAACTGAGGCTATCAAGTGAAATGCACAAGCGAACCAAGGGAGCTTTTGGGAAGTATGTGCCTTCTGTCAAATGCACACAGATCTAAAATGAGTACATCAGTTTTAATATTTTAGAATGTGTGAGCATCTTGAGTGATTTTTAGGACACATGTATAGCCTTTTGTTTACCTTTACTTGCTGAGGTTTCTCCTAGTTTATGATCTGCTGTGTTAAATGAATTTGTTGTGAAAGGATGCTTAAGGTAATATAATATAAGATGTAAATCTTTGTTGTCCAGACGCTGAAAAGAATAATAATAATAGATAGTATTTGTTTCGTGCAAATCCACGGTCAGCAGCAAGCTCTATGTGCTTTACAATCTGCACTATTACTCCAGCAGACCTGATAGCATTATAGGCGATAAAACACAAACATACTGACAAGATTCTTTCATTGTCTATGGCTGGGAACCCATTCCCACCTAGGTGAAGTGAGGAATATTTGTGTAAAGTGCCTTTCCCAAGAACACAATGTCGGGCCTGCGGCTCGAACCCCCAAAACTTGCAAGGTCAGGATTATGGTCTGGAAGCCTAACCACTAGACACTAGATTAATGATGCCACTCATACACACAGCGCACACACGCGCTCACACACACACACACAAATGCGTGCGTACGCGCACGTACAAATTCATGCACGCATGCACTCTCACAGGCACACACACAGGCACACCCACATTCACACACACACACACGCACACACACACACACACACACACACACACACACACACACACACACACACACACACACACACACATATGAGCACACTCATTCATAAACACATACTCTCTTCCACTCACATTCTACTCGTACACAATTTTTGCCTACACTCACTAATAGAACCACAGTCACAGTCCTGAGGGTATTCTAATAAAAGGCCTACATGCTTTATAGGTCATAGAAATCATTGGATGTTGGAAGGTGCGTCTAGTTAATTGTTTTTCTTTCCTCTCTGTTTTTTTTAGGCCTTGTTATTCTTTTTCCAAGCATTTAATGGCTATTTTTCCATTGGTGGTCAATTTTTCATCCCAATTCTTGCCAGTTTTCCTATATTATCTGGCTTAAGAGCTTAATAATAATAAAAAGAGATAGCCTTTGTATAGTGCAAATCCTTGCTCAACAGCAAGGTCTATGCACTTCACAATCTGTACTATTACCCCAGCAGACCTGAGAGCATTCTGAAACAAACTCAACTTCCTGGGAAGCAAACAGTGCAAGCTGTCATTTATAGGCACTAAAACAATAACATATTGACAAGATCTTTCGCTGTCTATGGCCGGGTACCCATTTCCACCTGGGTGAAGTGAGGAAAATTCGTGTAAAGTTCCTTTCCCAAGGACACAACGTCGGGCCCACGGCTCGAACCCCCGACCCCGCAACCTCACGATCATGAGTCCGGTAGCCTATCCACTAGGCCACCGACATTTCAGAGAGTGGCGGGAAAGTGGTCAATTCAAACAAGCAGAATAGCCGTTGTCCTTGTTTATTTTTTTCAAAAGTCAAGATATATCTTTTATGTCATTATCACCTGTCTCTGTCACCTGTCACTTGTCACTTGTCACTGTCACTTGTCACTGTCTCTGTCAACTGTCACTGTCACTATCACCTGTCACTGTCACTATCACCTGTCACTGTCACTATCACCTGTCACTGTCACTGTCACTGTCACTTGTCACCATCACTTGTCACTGTCACTTGTCACTTGTAACTGTCAACTGTCACTACCACCTGTCACTGTCACTATCACCTGTCACTGTCTCCCGTCACCTGTCACCACCGCTCCGTTGGTGCCCCACTCTGCCACAACAGGCCTCCATCTTCCCCGCTCTCTGCCTTGGTATATTATTTCATGAAGTTGTAGACCCAACAGGCATGGGTGGGCAGAGGGCCTTGAGGTGTCTTTGTGACAATTTCCTTTCCTTATTTCTATGGTCATCACATTTCTTTGAAATGGTACTTTGTAAGTTCCCTACCTTTTTCTCAGTGGCCGGCCACAATTGTCTTCCGGGTCCTGACGTGCCCGAGTGTGCCACACACCAGGCTATCATGCCTGGAGACCATATACTTTAGAAACCATACTACGCTGTGTATCAAGTTCTTTTAGGACACTTTCATTTCTTTTATTTTCTTTCCATTTGACCTGAAGCAACTTTCATGTGTGTGTTGATAATTGAATTTTCTCATTGGTTTTTCAGAACTGTCCAGAGTGATGTGGATGATCTGAATGAGGTAATGCGAACGATTGCCAACACTATCATCGCAGCAAACAGCACCCGCACCATCACCATGGCAACAGCTGTAGATCGGGAACAGGCAGAGATTCTGCATGTGTGAATAATGTTAGTGGAAGGAAAACCAGAAAGTAAAATTTGTATTGGTTCGTTTTTACTTTTGCTATCAGGCCTGTTCAGCCGAGTAGAAATTACTAGTTGCTGTCTTTGGACTGAGCTAGATTTTGGTGTCCAGTGCCTGTAATGTCAAAGAGGGATTGACAGACTATGAAACACCTTTTTCTCATAGCAGCTCAGTGGTACCGATCAATTTAAATAGTATGTTGCAATGTTCTGGAATTTGTAGAAGTTCTCAAGTATAACTCATGACTAATATATAGATGTGTAGATTATGACTCTGGATCGGTCTAAAAGTAGGCAGTTTAGTGAACGCGCTCGCGGCAGGGCGAATCGGCCGCGGTACGCCCCGTAGACTTTTGTGACCGGCCGTGAAACCTCGCGCTACGGTGGGTCTAAACAACTCACAGTTTTGTTTCCTTTTTTGCGAATTGCACTAACACTCCCGATACATCTTTTTAAACAGAAAAGAAATGTTTTCAAAATGACGGTCTTCGCGTGAAAATCGGTTCAGTAGAACTGGAAATATTTGCGTCTGAAAACAAGGCAGTTTTTACAACGCGATAAAATGAAAACTACTGGCTGTATATTTATGAATCTTTCAAAAGTTATAGATTATCCATTCTAGTTTCTTTTGAACCCGAGTTGTTTAGGTTGAACTTCGCACAACGCTACGGCACTTCCCGTAAAAATGCATACATAAAGCCGAAACGCCGAATCGGCTGGTCAGCGCCCCGGGGCCCCCACTCTCTCCTGCACACTGTGATAACGTATTGCGCCGGCATCGCATTTATTCGCGCTTTACTTGTTTCTCCAGATAATAATAATACGTGCGGCTATGAAATTATGAACGGACTGACAAAAGAATTCACAGTTTTGCTTTTATTTTACCATATTTGGCTCTTGAATAGTGCAAATGATAGCTAAATCTAGATTACCTTCTAGAATTCAGCTGTAGTAGGCTAGAAACAGTCAAAAAGCCAGCATATAGATCTAGCTATTTATGCCCTTGGGCTTTGGAATTGATATAAAGCTTGAATTGCACAGTTCTAATTGATGTTAGATTCAGCATCTAGCTATATATTCCAGAGTTAATAATAAATCTCATCATAACAATTGCTTTTATGAGACAACCTTTTTCTTAAATCAGTTTTGCGCAAACTTACTAGTTAGTAGTATAGTAGTAGAGAACAGAGTTTATCTAAGCCTCTCCTCAGTCTTTCACTTTCAGTACCTAATAATTTAATGTTGTTATTTTCTGGATATTTTTACATTTACATTATCAAATTGTGCCATTTAAAAAAATATAATTTATGGCCAATGAGTCTGACTCAATATTTAAAAAAAATTATGCTCATCAAAAAAAATTGCTAGTTGATAATAACTCAAAATGTAATGAATAGTGAAGAAACATGTGTGAAAAAATAATAGATGAGGTAGACTATAAATATAATTTGTCCAAAAAATTGCAAGTGCAACTTGTGTGAAGATCATAAAATGACTTTATTTTCTTGTCATCTTTCCGCAGTTTATTAAATGTTTCAGTGGGTCTACAACTAGGTCTCCGAAGAGCATTTTTCTTGAATTTATATATAGCAATGCCAATCGCCCGCTGGGCCTTGTGCCGGAAATCGGCCTCCGCGCGAGGGGTATTTTTGGGGCCGCTCGGAATAAGAAGTGACTCTTCTAAGTTTAGTTACGGGAAAACTCCTCGACGAAAATAAATGAAACTCGGCAACCAACCAGAGGAAAGGTTAAACTAACGACATGCCAGCGTACAATCCCGAACGATTATTAGAACCGGAGATATTGCCGTGTTTGTGCGAATTTCCTCTGCAGTTCGAAAACTACGCGGAGCTGCGGGTTGATCGCCGACCACACAAGTGCCCCACATGTCTTCTTTATTGCTGTAAAATTTCAGATCTCTGCGTTCAGTAGATTTTCCGTACCAACTTAAAATTACCACCCATCCATTGATAAAACCCTAGATCTAGAAACTTGATAGCGCATTCCAAACGCGAGGTGCCGGCACGCAAGAGGCGCGTGATCGCTAGGCGGCATGTGATTGGCTGCCTATAACCAAATGGGTCACCGATGACTACATCGCGGGTTTTCCCGATAGCGCTTTACTGAGTTTTTGAAGGGGTGATCGCGTCGCGGTAAAAACGATGTCACGCAATTCAACAAATTTCACGCAAATATCAGTCTTTAAGATCCAAAGTAATGAAGACATCGAAAAAGTGATAGCAGAACTAGATTCGGCACTAAAAATCACATGGAGATGCCAAGTTTCATTCATATGCTCCAATTCATTACTGACTTATGAACAGTTTTTCCTCAAAATACATCAAAACATGTCCCACATTTTGGCGATTTTTTCCTATATGAAGGTCCTCCAACATTTTGCAAACAAAAATCCCAATAACTTTTTTATTTATCAATGGATTTTCAATTTTAAAAAACCATAGTTCTTAGAATTTACTCTATTTTCATTTACGTCCATTTTTAAGCAATTTGGATGAAAATTTAATTTTTCATTGTCATTGCTAATTTATAAGCTCTTTTATGCACTTGAAAGCATAAAATATAGCTTCACACAAATGTATGTTACAATACTTTGTAAAAGAAGGATAGGGAGCTGACTTATGACGGTCATTTAGAGGTTGTTGTTTTTTTACGGAATCCGTTTTACGATTAGAGAAACACTGAAAATACGTTTTGAAATCTTAAGAATGGCCATAAAAATTGGAAATTATTACTTAATTGGCTTAACTCTTTATTAATTATGAACAGTGAAAAAAGACAAAGAGAATGATGTATGATTTGTCTAAATATGACCATTAGCAGCAAAGATATAGCCCATTTTGTCCATTTTGGGTTATCCTTGCGGGGGATTTTTTATCACCCTGAACCTCTAGAAGTACCCAAAAAATATTTCTGTGACTTTGTAAAGAGGTGTTTTGTAGTTGTGTGCATTCTGTGTAAAATTCCCAACAAACTGATGTACAACACTTTAAAAAATAGGCATTTTGTGTTGAGTAATGGTCATTTGTGTTGTAAAGTTGCATTTTTGTGTCACAAAAACTCAGTGTTAAAAGTGGCCTGAAATTGGCCGGATTTTAGGCATGAAAAATGGCCATAACTTTTTAACTAATAAAATTATCAACAAAATTTAAACTGTTCTATGATCATGAAGGCAAGAGCTTTCAAATGAAAGTATTTCAAAGCATATCAGACAATTTTGAAATTTTCACTAAACTGCCTACTAAAAGCACGTCTTGGGGCTGCTGGGTTAAGAACAGTGTCAACAGCAACAACCCATGTCCAATAATTAATCAACTGATTTCTGGTCTGATGTAGCTTTTACGGAAGTAGTCTACTTAATGGTTTAAAAGGAGTTCCAGTTCACTTATGTCATTAAGGTCTTTGTTTATTTGATATTGCAAAAATGTTTTTTGATGCATGGCAAAGTGGAGACAAAACTGCCACCCCTTGGGATCTATAAAGTGTTCTTTTCATAGTATTTTTGTATACAAAAGCATTTTATGTGCATTAAAATCTTGCGAAAATGCTGAGAAAAACAAAATATTAGTATTGCCCGTTGATCTGTTGTATTGGGCATTGATTTGTACCAGAAACTTCTCACCTGTTGTGTCTAAGAGTGTTGAAAAAATAGTTCTGGGAATATCGCTATGAAAGAAAATATATTTTGAAATATGGTAGACCAAAGAAATATTTTGGCCTTGATGTGACAAATGTCAAGTACATTTATGTCATTTCTCATGTTTGTATGTGTAAACCCATAAACACCAATACCTGAAAGTAATGACCCTTTGCTAACTGTGATTCAGTTTGTATTTTAATTATTGTTTGCCATCCACACTCTTTGTAAAAAAGAAATGAATATTTTAAAAAAGGGGGGGGGGGGGGGGGGGGGGGGAGTGAAATCAAAACTGTTGGCAGAGAATTTAAGTTTTGCAATGTTTTTACCTGTCTTAAGACTGTTTGGCTTTGTCAAGTCAGAACTGTCTTCTGAGGGTTGCTCTGTTGCCAAGTGCTGTTGGTGAGCTAGTTGGGTTTTTTTTTGCTGTTTGCAACAAGAAAGCTGCTCTCTAGAGCAGGAATTCTGAATAAGCTGCCAGCTCAGTGTTATAATTTACTTATCCACAAGTTGCTAAATGTAAGAATGTGAATATTTATTGCCATTTTTTCTATCTCTAACTGAAATGTGATATCGCTCTGTATAGAAAGTGCTGGAGATGGTTCCTGTTTGACTAGTAGCACCAGTTACCCTACGCTTTGAAATCTTCACAAAGTCAACTACTTTAGAAGTTGTCCAAGAGGACCACCCTTTGTCGAGGAGTTAATATATTGATTATTGACAGGTGGACAATCTGAGCAGTGTTGCTGTATGTGTCACAACTTGATAGAATCAGCAGCTTGTCAATTTTTGGTGCCTTTCATCAAAGTAAAAATTCATACAGAAATGCATTTCATGGACATAAAAGATGTTGAAATCTCCCCCCCCCCCAAAAAAAAAAAAAATAATTGCCCAATGAGAGGAAAAATTTCAGTTTCTTTGATTTCATTATTTTGATGAGCATCTGATTTCACCACAGTGCAATGCATATAATTTTTTTTAATGCAAGTGGGAAGTAGTAATTTATACAGCTGATTTTCTTGGATGGGTAGCCAAGGAGGAGCAGGTTTGGTAGAACTCTCTAAATGCTTGCGTAGCTGCTAGGCTGGTCCCAGAGTGGCTCTGTACATCTGTGTCTGACTAGTCTACGTGTCAGCACAGCCGCACTGTGGGTTGGCGTCTGGTGACAGACAGATCACACAGTGGCTCTGCTCAAGCGCTCGTAACAATTTTTGTTCATTTGCACGGCGCTAGGCCAGCTACAGGTCAGACTTGCAGAGCCTCTCTGGGACAGGCCTGAGAGTGCTTGGCTAAAGGGCAGCCCTCTAAGTACAGGTGCTTTATGTTTCCCAACCCCTGCCGGGCACGATGATCTCATGGACAATGCTACCATTACTTGACTATATTGAATTATACCTAACAAGATAATCCATGTTCATTTGTCACTTGAAATTTGTCTCTCATTACAGTTCATCTTTATTCCATGTGCTTGATTACATTTTTTGTTGTCAGTGATAAAGTGGGAGCAGTTAAGTTTATTATTTTCTGGTTTTATTTTTTCTATAATATACTTTTGTCATTCGATTTTAGTATATGGCCTTACCATATGTAACTTACGGCTGAAGTAAAAATGATCATAATTGACATAGAGGACCTACATATTGCACAGGTTTAAGCAGAAGAAGCACAAGATACTAACAACAGGCTTATTTTTCTTTCACAATGAGCTATACTAACTTGGGTTTTTTTCTTTGTTTGGTTTGGTTCCATAAATTGAAATACTTTTCATTGTTTAAACTTGAAATCTCTTTATTTTCCAGTAAATCTTATGGTTTTATTGTTATGTGTTTTTACTTTTTTGTATCGATTATAATGACAGGGGACAACAGTCTGTCCCTGATATTGACTGCCCGGTGTAAGTCTCTAGTATAAGTCATGTTTCAAACTGGCGTATGGCGGAGTCTGACATTAAGCAGTGGATATGTGGGTTCGGAAGTATTTGTTGGGAGAGACTATGTGTATATTACTGGGTTTAGATGTAACATAGTAGAAAGTGTTAGTTATTATTTTACATGTACTTTTATGAAAAAGAAAACCAAGATACGTTTGGATTCTGCACTTCTTTCCGTCTTTTTTACTGATATAAGACATCGGGCATCTGAGAGTAGCTGACTGGTATCTTAGTTTTGAATAAAAGCTCTTTTTTTCATGATAAAGTGGTATAAACATATATTTTCCCTACTTTTGTGTAGTTTGATTTTTTCATTTTGAATTTACAGAAGTAGACTTATGTTTATCTGAGAAGAAAATATGTGTTCAAAGATTTTAAAATATTTTTTAAGCACACTCTTTATGGGGATTGAGATAATTTAAAATGCAATATCAATGCCAAGGTTGGTTGAAAATAATATTTTATTATTACAAGACTGCAGTTAGAGATTTATGTGAGCTTGATTTACTGTGCACCACATAAGATAAAACTGATTACAGTGCCACCTGGATATTTATTGGGGTCATAGACAAATATAATTTTATTTTTTTGGCGAAAGTTTTTTGGATAATTTATGTGTACTGAAGTTGTTACAGAATTGTGTAGTCTGAGAAAATGAAAGAAGTTCTCACATGGCTGTGAGTGCAATCAAATTTAAGCTGCTGTTTAGTTTTTGCAGATTTTTAGGTTGTAATAATATGTCAGAGCAGTCTGAACAAATGAAAAAGCTTGGTGTACAATGAAACTTGTGATTATTTTTCCTCTCATGTTATTTTGAGTAGGAATTTTCAAAATATAGACGGAGAGTAAGACTGAAGGCTTGCTTTGTTATTTTTTATTTGACCTTTTCTGGAAATGAATTTGAAACTTCATTGTGTGTATTCATAGTTGAAGTGGTATCTCATGAAAAGTAAAAATATTCTTTTCTTTCAAACTGCTTAGTCATTTGAGGAAAAGATGTTCCTTTATAGATTTTAGACACTTATTTACAATTCAGTGGAGTCCGCCTAAACCGGACACGAAAATCACCCCCTTTTTTCTTAGTATACTGTTTGCCTTTGTTTATCACACTCATAAATGAGCCTACTCACTGTATAGGCCCAGTGAAGCAAGGATAGAGAATGCAAGTCTGTCACATAAGCTTCAGTTGGTCGTAGTCTCTGTGAAGTTAGTCACCAAACTGCATGTGGTGTGTTTCACGTCACTGGCTTTGAGCTTTCTCATTTTTCTAGACTAGCTCAGAATACAGCACAGTGTGCAATGCAGTGTGCTAATCCACTCTATCCTCTGTTCTGTGTGACTGTTTGGCATATTAAGCAAGCTGACGATGTTGAAGAGAATGTGCAATGAGTACAGCCTGCAGCTGAGATTGCAATTACTAAAAGAGGTAGTTAACAAAAAAAGAAAAACCTTTCAAGAAGTGAAATTTGCCTCCAGCATGGCATTCCCAACTCGATGTTGTCGACATTCATTGCTATTTGATCCACCCGCTCTGAACTGAAGAAATCCTATTTTCCCGCAATTTCAGTTTGAGCGGACTCCACTGTGTTGCTGTGGGACTTTTCTGACAAAGATCAGATATATTATTTATTCTATGTTTTTTAGAAATGCAACACTTTACTGTGAGGTTGATAAGTATTAGGAACCTTTCAACTAGTTTTTTTGTTTTGTTTAAATATTTTTCCTTCTGTTTATGTTGGCATCAATATTTCCTTCTACCACTTGACATATCTTCAGTGCTCTGATGGAACCTCTCTAACTCAAAGTTAGGCAGACTTATATTTGTTTGTAGCAAAAAATTCCTGATACCTTGATACACAATTTTAAATCCAGATTTAAACTACAAATGCTAGAAAGCACACCTTAAATTTTGCGCAAACTTCATTATCCACTGCAACAACATGATATGCGAGGTTCTAAGGGTGCACTGCTGAAGTTAGAGATACTCACTATCTTCCTCCATGTCCTTTATTTTATCGATTCACTTGATGTGTTAAGGGACAAAAAAGTTTTCACTCACATGACCCAGAGCATACTAAATGTGTGCATTTAGAGACAACCCAAAGGTAGGGAAGCTAGAGTGGAGCCACATGTTGCACTGTTTTGACCTTGCTGACACCTTAGCGAGGTTCAACGGAGCAGTGCTTGAGTCGGAGAACCTGGCTACCCAAAGGATGTTTGGTCTCTGACCGAGATGACATAATAATGTGTGATGAGTCCCGACGGTTTGGTCCACTTGGTACAGATTTCACAATTTGAGTTTTTGGTACAGATGCAAAGAGGAAATAATTCCCCTTCATATCACACCAATATCAAATGAATACGATAATATTTAATGAAATGACGCACAATTCAATTTTGGAATGCTTCCCTGCTGTCCTAGGCGAAATACTGAGATATTCGCAATCAAAGATTGACAAATAACTCCATCACAGAACAAGGACATTCTCCAAAACAGCTTTAAAAACACATTTAACAGAAAATTTTTAAGATTTTATGATTTTCCAACAGAAAAGTCATTCAAAAGTCTAATAAAGCTAAAAAAAAAATGTTGCCCATTTTTAGACCCAACAAGTATTTTTGGCAATTTCTGCTGTTCAGCTCTGTGTACCTAGTGGACCGAACCGTCGTGACGCGTCACATATGCTGCGGTTTAATACTTCTTTCCTGGATTTTGTCTAAGGTCCATCACAATACATTGACGAAATTTTAATGCCTTAGTGTTTAGTTTTTTTTCTCCTGTAGAATTTTAAAATTCGAATCATCTAGGTTCTAACTGAGCACCGTTTATATTTTCTTTCATTTTTTGTCTGCCCTGTATGGTCCATGGCATTCTTGCTGTTCCCCTCCCTGTGACCACATCCTGATCCTAATGGAAAATGATATCTTTTCTAAATGTTTCTTGATACAGTGAAATTCTGATATAACAAAATCGTCTGGTCTGACCTTCAATTTGGTTGAATTTTGAGTGTTTTATATGACAAACATGAGGTTTTGTGTAGATAATTAGAAGCACGGAGCAAGTAATATATTTAGGGAAGTAACAAGTGTTACACTGAATTGCCTGCTTTTTTGCCCATTTTCGACTTCCTCAATCAAAAGCAGTTGGGTTTCAGGTGAGAGCCATTTTCATTTCTTTCAAAAACTCTAAAAACATTATGTTCAATAAGCATAATGTCACAATTAGAAAAAAGTGACAGACTTGCCATTGAAAGCGACAGTGGCCCAGCTGTAAACATTCTTTTAAAATGTGTAGAAACCACCCACTTGGAGTATTTATTAAGGAATTTTCTAAAATACAGCTGACTGGTGTTTACAAAAATATCGATCTGTTGAAAGAAATTGATACAAGTCATTGTGCAAAAGCTGGAGAGTTTTTGTTCGATAGTTTAGGAAATAGCGGACCTTTTGATTGAGCCTGAAGTCTTTGTTTTAAAAATGCTTCTGGTGTTTAGATATTTATACAAAAAGTACAGCCTTATATGTGTTTTGTCTATGCAACCCAGCCTATTTTTTGTGTGCAGAATTCATGATTCTACTTTGCTAATTTGCACATTAATATATTCGCTGTCTGCTGGAGAGGCTAATTTTGTTTTGCCAGTGTTGTCTGACTGGATTGAATGTTTTTCCAGCTGCCATTTTTTTCAGTTTCTGTAATTTTTTGTCTAGTCTGCCCAATAATTGATTTTTGGTTTTTATTGTCCAGGTTTTTTCCTGGGTACGTAATTTTGTGATTCATAAAGGATGCAAAGATGCATATAAATACTTTTGCATAATCATGAAGGATATTTTTGGATAACATTTCAAATATAGCTGTCACATTTATGTCTATTGTTTAAGATGTAAACAATGTGTATTAGTTGTATATATATATATATATGAATATATAAACGCTTTTAGCCCTGACTTCCTGATGACCCATCTGCCTGACGTCTTGAGTATTCATACCTATATTTTATGAAATTGCTTTATTTTTCACCGATGTGCATGCTGTAAACCTTTGGAAGACATTAGAAAAGTATGGCGTCAGAAGACAATTGTTAGATAATGTCAGAGCTCTATATACCAACAGCAGAAGCTCAGTAAGAACGAAGGAAGGAAATACAAACTAGTTCAAAGTTAGATCTGGAGTACGACAGGGATGCGTTCTATCTCCCCTCCTGTTTATAATATATATGGACACAATAACGCAAGAAGCAAACCAAAGCCCAGGAAGCCTAAATGAATTTCTGTTCGCAGACGACCAATGTCTAGTTCAACATGACCAACAAAGCCTCCAAAATCACACTAACGAACTCAACAACACCTGTGAGAAATTCAACATGAAAATAAGCACATCAAAAACAGAAGTTTTGAAAGTGAGCCGAAACCATAGTCCCCTGAACATCCATGTCAATAGTAAACAACTGAAACAGATGAAGGAGTTTAAATATCTTGGCAGCACTTTTTCTGAAAACGGGTCCATAGACAGAGAAATAGAAAAGCCAACACTGTCACCTACCAGCTCGCACCCCTTCTATCTCATCCAAACATCTCCATGGACACAAAGAGACAGCTTATCACCTCAATATTCATACCAACATTATGTTATCAGTGCCAGACCTGGACCTGAAGCAAAATCACCGCATGCGAAATGAAATGTCTCCGCAAAACCCTTAACATCACAAGATGAGACAGGCAGAGAAATGAAGAAGTAAGAGGAGCTATCGGCACTGAGTCCTGCCTGCGTTATATAGAAAGACAGAGGATAAAATGGTTTGGCCACCTGTCAGCCTTGAGAGCCTACAACACCAAGCACTCAGGCTATAAAGGAAGAGGAAGGCCACGCAAAAGGTGGATCGAGGGTGTCAAGGAAACCCTAAGAAAACATAACATCACAACTGAAAGAGCTGCGGAGCTGGCCTACCATAGAAAACTGCATCTCCCCTCGACGCTTAACGGCATTAGAGGATGAAAAAGTAAAAGTAAGTAAAGTGCATGCTGTACATGGGTGTAGGCGTTTGGGCAAGCCCTTGGAGGAGTAAATGTGATACAGCTGTTGTGGTTCCTTGATAAATACAGGTTTTAATCATCCCAGGTAGCACCAAGGTACTGGTGTTTAGGGGCTCAGGAAAATTTGTCATTGGTCATTGGTGGCCGGTTCTCAAAGGGTCAAGAGAGGGTAAAAATCATCTTGCCTTTTTCACATCACGGTCTCTGAAGTAATCAAGTCTGACATTTTGTATGTTTAAGAGCACAGTTGTTAACGTTAGGCTTTGCCTACGACAGGCATGTCTTTGGTTCCTGCATGGAGAAATTTTATCGATGGTTTCTGCTGGGATATTGCAACTCACACAATACAGAAGGGCCCTGAACAAGCTACTTCAAAGCAGTTCAAGTAAATGATGAAATAGTCAAATATTATCCACATTTACAATTGTTTTTATTCCAGGAAAAGGCTGTCTGAAAGGAAATATTCCCTGCCTCTGAGACAATTATTCTTTGAGCCTTCTGGTATATTATGTGCTGTAATCAAACTTCAAACCACCTGTGTTGTTTTACAAAACCACTATCTGATTGCAGTGTCCTGTATAAGTGACTTGAGCCATGAGGTTTGTGCCCTCAGCCTTAAACATAGCATGTGAGTGTTGGAGGATACCTCCAGTAGGTCTTTGCTTTTGCTACAAAATCCCATCTGTCAAATTGAAAACTCTGAAAGTCAGAGGATTTCTCATTACTTTTTTCCCCCAAGACAATAGCTTTGAGGAAATTTCTTCATTGATTGTGTCCAGGGTGTCCGTTTGTTATGTGTTTCAATTAGATCAGTTTCATTATATGTGAGGCATCGTGGTGAAATCAGGCGCTCGTCAAAATAATAAAGTCGAAGAAATAGTAATTTTTCGGGCGTTTGCAATTTTTGGGAAATTTTTGTTTATTGGCTTAAGACTTCGTATCATGTCCTTTCAAAAACTTTCTTATGTATGTATTTTTATGGACAAACGTTGATTAATGACACGAAAAATGTAAATTGGCAGTTTCCACGGACTCTTGAGCTATGGAAGTCTTTATACTTTGGCGTCCATTTTCTCGCTAATTTTACTTCTGAAACCAGGGGACCCCACCTCCTTCAATCGCAAATATCTTGACTTCTATTCAAGATAAATGGATATTTTTTTCATCAAATGCAAAGCGGATTATACCAATAACTCCATATACCCAAAAATTGATGAGTGCCTTATTCCACTGCATCGTGACTCATATAATGGTAACAAGAAAGCTACAAAATGAGTTGGTTTTTTTGTCTGTCGTGAGAAAGTTCATGTTACTTATATTCTCAGTTAATTGATTTCACCGTTATCTGTCCTTAATTAATAATTGGAGGTTCCATCTATCATTCAATAGAGTCAAAGACTGTGATACAATGTAAGGCACATTTTCTGTGTTAGTATTAAGCAGAAACGAAGCTGAATCTCTGTTATGGACATTATCTTTTTATTTGTCTTGCTCTTAGGTTATAATGCATATTATTTGTATTTCTTGCAAGCACATCTCCACCAACAGAAGGAAAACCTTTGTATGTTTCACAGTGCAGCATTATATATTGTAAGTTTTTTCTCTGACGCTTTCTCTACTCAGTGTTTTATCAGTTTGGTGGAGATGTCACTGTATCTCAAAAGATGCAAGCCAAATCTCAATTTTTATGAAGGTTTCCATGGACTACTAGTGAGTCGAGAGTGCTGCTTGTCAACCTTCATATAGCCAGTGCCCAATTTTTCCTCCTTTTGCCTCCTTTAGTCTTTTCGTCCACCAAAGTAAGATAATTCCAGCAGGCTAATGTACAACGTTTTTGCATGGTGTAGAACCGACTCAAGATGATCCACGTCCACCGTGTCAGACCAGCTAAACCTATTTTTAGCCCAGTGTGTTATGATTATGAGAACGTCAGACAGCACAGGCACAGGCGATTTATTATTTTTTTTTTTTACATTTTCAGCATTGTTTCTGGTGTGTAGATCTATAGAGACTAGACTGCCTTTTTTAAAAATTACGCACAAGCTAGAGTCTATCCCTGGCATACATTTTAGCTCACACGAGGTGAAGGCTAGGTCTAACCTATTTTCAGCTCTCTCGAGAACGAAATAATCTAAGTCAAATGCTTAAATTCCATTTTTTTGCTGTTTTTCAGCACAAATCTACTATTGCACAACATATTATAATGAGAAGCAACTATATTGATCATGTATAGTGCAATCAAGAAGCAAAAATGTACTTAAAGATCCTAAGTTCCTTCCAAAATGAGTTGAATCGAGACTTTTTAGTCCCCTGTATGACTGACCAAAAAGCGTGCATGCAGGAAAATCGCGTAGTCATGCAAAGGAAGTCAGGGACTGACCAAAATGAGCTCATTTGCATATATGAATCTAGCCTGCAACTGACGAAAAATGCCAGTGGAACTCGGGCCTTAAGGGGCTCAAATTTTCGTTCCACCCACATATATGTGAAGTATTGTGGTAAAATCAGACCCTCGTCAAAATGATGAAATCAAAGAAACCGTCTTTTTTCGGATGGTATAGCAATTTTTATGGATTTTTTTTTTTATGTCCATTTGAGAACACATTTCTGTGTGGATTTTACTGAAAAATGTTGATAAAAAACTCAAAAATGTAAATTTTCAATTTTCAAGGACTCTCAAGCTATGGCAGTCACCAAACTTTTGTGGCCAATTTTTTGCTTATTTTTACCCATGAAAACATGCAACTCCCTCCTCCTTCAACCACAAATATCTCGATATTTATTCAAAATAGATGGATATTTTTTCCACCGAAAACAAGGCAGATGAGCAAGCTTCAAGACGATACCAATAATTCCATATTCTCAAAGATTGACAAGCGCCTGATTCGACCGCGTGGTGACACATATATATTTGTAAGAGAGGTATAAGAAAATCTGTCACTACACTGTCCAATAAAATTATCGAATGACCAGATAGTGCCACATATCGCTCAGGTTGGCAAGCACTGCTCTTGAGTGTGTAGGATGATTACTGTCTTAAAGCCAATTATTCTCTCTTTTGAATACCGTCTGCTTATCGTTAAACAGTTTTAGTTGTCTGTCTGAATATCTGACTACTTCTGTATCTCTGTATATTTGATTGTCTAAGCCTTATCCTGTTTTTCTCTAATGCAAATGTGTGTGTGTGTGCGTGTGTGTGTGTGAGCGCGCGCGCGCACACGCATGTGGTGAGCTCATTTTTTAATTTTGTGCTTACATGAAATATAAGCTGACATACTCATGCCTGCATGCATGCATACTTGCTGTTTTCTCATGTAAAAAAATGCACAAGTACAGATCACTCTAACAAACATGCACACACCTGAATTTATGCATATGAAGAAATGTTTATCTTGCCACTTGTATGGATTGGGCTGTTGAGTAAAATTATGGCATAATGTATTCAGTGCATATACACTGACCCTAATATCCTTGTCTTGAAGTATGGTAAAACTTATAGGACAATCATAATACCCTCTCTTTCATGGCTCGATCACAGGAGCAATCTCAGTGGTTTCAGATGTACTAGTTTGGTGTCATATTATCAATTTAGTGAACTGGGCCATGTTAAAATGGAGGTTCTTTCTGGTTTCTCAAATAGTTTTGCGTATGGTTAGATTTGTTCTCTTTTCTTTTGTGGCGGAAGGTCAGTGGGAAGTTTTTTGGTGCTTAGACTTAGATACTACTCTAGTGAAATGTTTCCTTGATCACGGTCCCTCTGTTATGTATGTTTGTCTTGTGTTGTTAGCCAAAAGTCTTTTGTCAAAAACTGAACATTTGAATTCTTCTGTGTATTATAAAGAAGCATGCAAAATAACTCGTATGTATGTATAACTGTTACTTTTTTACAGTTGGTTGAAAAGTTTACGAGAAATCCATAGGCTACTCATGTTCCGGGAATTATTTGTCTATGTATTCCAAGTGTTAGCTCTTTGAAGCCAGATAAGTCTTTTTAAAGGAATGATCACTTGTTAACGTATAACATTTTCTTTTCGGAAGTTATTCGGAATTTTTTGTTTATGTAAATGAATAAATCTTGCTTTATGAAGGTATGAAGCATCTGTTTCTCAGCTTCCCATCTGCGTACTTTCTTTTATTACACGTTCAGCTGCTGCATTTTAATTTGCTCATACAGGACAAACTTTTTAAAAATCATAGTGTAAGATACAGAAGACAACACAGAGAAGTCTGCTGAGACCAAAATCTACGGGATGGGAGGCTTTTCTTCAATTTCACCTTGTTATCCGTAAGAGAGATTGCTCAAACAGCAAAGAAAAGATAGGAATTTTATTTTATTTTGGTTTCAGCAGACTCCACTGTATGTTCTTTATTTTTTTGTAATGATGCCCCCTTATTTGTCCTGTAGCTCAGCATTGTACATGTACATGCATTTGAGAGAGCGTGAGAGGGAATCTGGTTGCATTTGACATCACTTTTCTCACTGTTTCTTTATATGGGGTTACCCTTACACCCCATTATATTTTTTAGACACATGTCATTTTGAACATGGAGCACTCAGTGCATTGATGAGAGGCGTGAAGCTACCATTAGAATACATTTATGTCTACTACTATTTTTTGCACTTTGGCCTGGACAAAAGGGCTACCACGGACTTTACAGCATGTTTTGGATTGTGCAGTGAAAGCCGCATGATATGGGCAGCATCAAGTCAGTTTTGTTGAAGCAAACTTGAGGTCAAGTTTGACAAGTGTACCCTGATCAGTCCGTCTTCCTGACTCAACCCCGTCCTCCTGCTTCAACTAGTACAATTATGAGTACTTGTGGGTTTTGTCAAGTTAATTATAGTTTTGCACATGTTTTTACATAGCTGAAGTTGTCTTTCTCTTTTGATGGATGCACACGCTTGCAAGGAATAAGTGTGTTAGAAAGCAGCATTTGAATCTAGGGCAGTTGTCTATTATAAAATTCTACACGTGTGTTCCAGTTCACTTTTTGTTAACATTTACTTTGTCTCTCTACCTGTTTTTCATGATACATCATTGGCCAGCGGATCAGATGTATGTACTAAGCTGAAAGTTTTGAAAACATTTTTTCTTGCAGTTTCTTAATCTGTGTTGCGTTTACTTGGGAAATAAATGTTGAAAAAATATATTTCAAGTCATAAAAAAAGCAGGAAAAAATAAATAATGTTCGAGTACTTGCAGTTCTTAAAAGAATGTAACATTTTTTTTTCTCTCTTCTTAAAAACGGTGCTTCATGAGCCATTTACCTATTGGCGGCATTTCTGAAGGAATTTATTCACTACATATTGAACCTCTGGTCTGAGATGTCATGCCGAGTTTTGTGTATTTAAAATGTGTAATATTACTGCTGTACAGCATGTGTGAGACAGAATTCATTTTTATTAAAAGTCATTTTCTGATTATTTTTTTTTATGGGGGAAAATAAAAGGCTTCAGGCCTAGTTTAAGTCAATCTGAGTTATATTTTTGTTTTTGTTTTTCTTTGTTGTGAGGTTGTTTCTGTGGCAGATGACGAACTAGACTAATCTCTTTACTCATTCCCTGCTGGGAATCACATTTTGTGGTTCATGCAACTCTTGTTTTATGGTTGTGGGCCTCATTTTGTGGCTAAACAAATTCTTCATCTTTTCAACTCCGGAGTCTTGAGACTCACACAATTTTTAGGCTACTACTCACTACCTGCTGTTTTATGTTTACTTTTTGTCTTTTGAGTCCTATGGGAAATTCAAGCCTTTTCATTTTGTATACAACACATGAGTTTCACTAGAAAAATTAAAAGTTATATATTTATCAGATTACAGTAGACTGAAAACAATGTCTCCTAAATGACTTGATTACAGTGAGATTTTTTTTTTTTTTTTTTTGGGGGGGGGGGAGGGGTTAAATGTTGTTAGATCTATGCCCTCATTGACACAAGTTAGATGAGAAAATGGTCTGATAGTATCGATCGGGAAAGATCATGCATCACGCCTGTGAGCTAAGTTTTTGTCTTGTGGAGCTTGATCTCAGTGGATTTCAAGATTCAAGTTTCAATGTCTCGTGGGAAACTCTCTCTGTGGTATTTGAGATTTTGATTATTTGATATGATACAACCCTGAGAATTACCCTGGTTCAATCCAACAGGACTACAGAGATAAAGAGGAGGATTTTACTTGTCTACAGGAGTGAGTGTGTGGTACAAAACGCTGTTGGCGAAAATTGTTTGCCTTCTATTGACTCAGTGGGCGGTTGGCGGGTGCTCTGGTGTGGTTTGCTCCTTTTTTTCCTACAAACATCTATCGTCCTTATCTCCCCTTCTTTTTCTTATGTTTGTTACTCTCTTGTAACCCCTCTAATCTTCTGGCGCTCAATGACCTCTGCAGTTGCGATCTCCGTAAAACTTCTACTAAAACTAAACTTCTATTGACTCACTGAGCCTATTCCCGTGTATTTACGGAATGTACTTTATCGATCGATATCTCCGGTGTTTTTCCGTTACAAGCCACGCCGGTAAGCAGCGAGCCAACCCGTTAGTTTCGTTTCTATAGAATTTTGGTGAGCTGTAATGGACGAAGTCAGTCACCTCTGCATTGCGATAGATGACTTTATTATAAATTAGGTGCAAAACATAGGCCTATTGCCCTATTGCGTAGCCCTCATGCGGGTATTCCACGTACAATTAATCCGGACAGGATTCGGACTGCCGCCAGGCTGCAGCCTCGCTGCAGTTAGATCATAACTTGTGATAAGAAAAACATCACCAGTCTTGCGTCAGCCATCCGGTCCAACTGCAGTCTCGCCTGCAGACGGCGATATTTGGCGTGTGTAGTAGACAGTAGAAGGTCGATTCATTATGGCGTCGTGGATTAAAGATAAATACTGTTTTGCAGGTTATTGACCTCTACAGACAAGAAGAATGCTTGTGGAAAATAAAAAGCAAACAATATAGTAACAAGTATGCTAGAGAGAGGGCTTATGAAAGGCTTGTAGAATTTTGCATGCAATATGAAACTGAAGCAAACACTTCAGTGTGTAGTAAACCGGGTGACCTTTATTTTGACGCAAACGCAGTATCAATATGAGATTATCTGCAGTCCGCTAAACCACCAACTGCATTTGACTGCAGCAAGGCTGCAAGCATGGCTGCAAGCATGGCTGCAGTAAAAAAAATCCTGTCCGGACTAACTGTACGTGTGATCCACCCATCAGACTTTGCCTTTTCAAAATAATAATATTGATAAAATAAACACTATTCAGACAAATGAGGTGCAATTTTCTTTTTATGTGAGAGCATGTCTTTCTTCTTTTTTTTGTTGCATTAAAAAAAGGGAGTGCTTATTTGGGCCACATATGGCCTAAATAAGGTAAGGGAGGGGGGTTTAGCTTATTTAGGCCACACATGCTCAAACTACCAGGGGACACCCTTTTAAGGCAACTGAGTTCGTTCCACTTTCATAATGGTGCACCTTTCTCATTTAGTACAGTTTTGTCTCAGTGTACAACTTATATATATCATAATGAATATTGTAAGAACAAAGCACGATACGCAAAGTTTTGCTCAATCTCAATGGTTTGAATGAGGGCCAGATTTTTCCTTCATGGAGGGGCAAAATCTAGGCTACCATTTTGGCACACTTTGGTCAAGTAAAAAGGTCAAATCCTCCGAATGGACTTCCGGGTCAAATTTGGGGTATAAAAAGTGTGTACACAACGTGGCTGAGTCAAAGTTACACTATCTTTGCCTGGGTGGCACTCTCTCGTACTGTCTCGTAGTAGTACATCTCTCGTACTGTCTAGTAGTAGTAGCCTACATGTAGATGTAGTAGTAGTAGTAGCAAAGATCGAGAAGAATCTTTGGTAGTAGATTCTATCTAGTAGGCAGTTTAGTGAACGTGCACGCGGCAGGGCGAATCGGCCTCGATAAGCCCCGTAGACCTTTGTGATCGGCCACGAAGCCTTGTGTTTTGATGGGTCTAAACAACTTAGTGTTAATCGCACTGCCACATCCGACAGGCCTTTATCTTTTTAAAAGGAAAAGAAATGGTCATCAAAATGGTTGAATTTGCGTGAAAATCGATTCGGTAGAACTGTAACTATTAAAATTTGCTTCTGAAAACAAGTTACAAGGCCATTTTTATAACTCGATGAGATAAAAACTACTGGCTGTATTATTCTGTATAAATTATGAAACTTCAGGACGTATTATTATTTTCCAACATCTTTTGCCGCCTTAGCTGTAGAGGTTGAAGTTTTCACAACACTAATAGATCTAGTAATAGGGCTTTCCATAAAAAATGCATAGATCTACAAAAGCCGAACCACCGAATCGACCGGTCAGCGACCCGGGCACCCCGCTCTCCCCTGCACACTGTGATAACATGTTGCTTCGGTATAATTATTCAACTATTAATACGTGCTGCTATGGCAATTGGGATGTACTGACTGACAAAGCGATTCACAGTTTTGTTTTTATTTTACCATATATTTGACTTTAATAGTGCAGGTGATAGCTAGATCTAGATCTAGATTCCCTGTCTAGAATCAGTAGTAGCAGACAAATGTTAGAAGCAGCCAGAGAGCCTACAACTGCTAGATCTAGATCTAACTCATTGCTATGCCTTTGGGCTTTGGAATTGAAATAAAACGAATTGCACAGTTCTAGTTAATTTTAGATTCAGCAACTATCTGTATTTCCAGAATTAATAATAACAAATCTCACCATAACAATCACTTTTACTTTTATTAGAATAATTAGATCAACTTTTTTTTCTAAAATCTGTTTTGCGCAAACTTAAGACTTTCTCTACGTGTAGAGCACAGAATTTACATTGTGAGGCTCTGCTCAGTCTTTTATTTTTAAGTATATACTTAATAAAATGCGTATAGATATAGATCTATATACTCATTTTATGTTATTTTCTGGATATTGTTAAAAACGGGGTCTACCTAGCAAAATACTAGGTTTTAGGACAGGTGGACCCCGGGGTCACCGTAGTGAAATACATGTAAGTAGATTTATTTAAAGATTAGTAGACCCCGGGGTCACCGTAGTGAAATAAGTAGGTTTAATTTTAAAAGGATTGGTGGACCCCGGAGTCACCATAGCCGTAGAGGAATAAGAAGGTTTAATTAAGAATTGGTGGACCCCCGGGACACCGTGATTAAACCTACTTATTTTACTACGGTGACCGCATGGTCCACCTATTCTAAAACCTAACTAGTATTAAATTTCGTTAGGTAGACCCTGGGGTCCACCTTAAACCTAAACCTTCCTATTTCACTACGTTGACTCCTGGGTCCACCAATCCTTAAAATTAAACCTAGATCTACATGTACTTATTTCACTACGTTGACCCCAGGGTCCACCAAACCTTAATTAAACCTAGATCTACTTATAATTTCACTACGTTGACCTAGGGGTCCACCAATCCTTATTAATTTAAACCTAGATCTACTTATAATTTCACTACGTTGACCACGGGCTCCGCCAGTCTTACTATAAAATAAACTGAGATCTACTTATTTCACTATGTTGACCCCGGGGTCCACCGATCCTTAGTCAAACCTAGATCTACTTATTTCACTACGCTGATTCCAGGGTTCACATCCTAAAACAGCATTTTGTTAGGTAGACCCCGCGGTCCACCTATCCTTTTGGGGCTAGATAGACCCCGTGGTCCGCCTATCCACTTCCTTGATAATAACTGGAAAACATGCCAGTTGTCATGAATAGTGAAGAAAAATGTGAAAAAAAAAAAGATAACGAGGTAGACGATAATTTGTCAAAAAAATTGCAAGTGCAAGTGAAAATCATAAGATAATTTTGTTATTTTCTGGTGATCTTTTCACGGTTTATAAAATGTTCCAGTGGGCTTACTACTAGATCTATGTCTCTGAAAAACATTTTGCTTGATTTTATTAGCTTTTTTCATGTACTTGAAAGCATAGAATAAAATAGTTTCACACAAATGTATGCACAATACCTTAAAAAAGAAAGATAAGGTCATTGTTGTTGTTGTTTTTTTTAACGGAATCCGTTTTACGTTGAAAAAAGCGCTAAAAACAAGTTAAAATTTTTTAAAGAATGCCCATAATATTAGGAATCCGAAATTACTACCTTGATCTAGTTTGCTGACTCTTTAATAACCATGAGCTGTTAAGAAAAAAAGAGAATGATATAGGATTTGTCTAAATATGACCATTAGTATTAGCATTAGTAAGATATTGTGGTTTATACTTCAATATGCTTGTACCTCAATCAAAGTGTCGGGCTGCAATGGTTGTTGGACGTGTTCGGAATATCTGGCACCGTACTTGAATGGTTTCGATCTTACCTCAGTGATAGATCATACTTTGTTGTTGTTGAGGGCATTCAATCCTGTCATCAATTGCTGGAAATTGGTGTGCCCCAGGGTCAGAACTAGGACCTGTGCTGTACACTATGTACACGCTACCCCTTGGTCGTACCATCAGACACCATTCCATGCCCTACCATATGTACGCAGATGACACACAACTTTATAAGTCTGCAAAACCAAACAAAATTCAATCTCTGTTAAATTAAGACACCTCAGAATGTTTTGAATCTGTAAAAGCATGGATGACTGAAAATAAATTAAATGATGACAAAACGGAAATCATGCCATGCTCGTCCAGCTCAAAAATAAATGCTCTTGATGTAGATGTCTCACCATTGGCAAAGGTACTGTCGCTTTTTCAAACAAAGCAAAAAATTTAGGAGTATACTTAGACAAAGACTTGTCCATGGAGACCCAACTTAAAAGGGGGGGGGGGGGGGGGGGGCTACACCCCCAAAATCAAAAATCGGCTCAAAATCATGGAATTTGAGTTGTAGGCATTTTTAGCTTCCTCAGCCTCTCCTACAACTATTTCATGGCATAAGAACCCCCAAAAATCGAATTTTTTCCCATACCGGGCATGTTTGTAACCGCCATTTCCTCATAAAGTCAGTATTTTATTTTTCTTTATCGGCCGTTTTCTCAAAATGCTACTTTTCTCTATACTTTTTTGAATAACTCCACCATTTTTCATCCAATCTTCATGAAATTTTCACAGAATGAAGAGAAGAGGTAATACTAAAATCTGTCTGTTGAACTTTTGATATATGGAAT
Organism: Aplysia californica; assembly: GCF_000002075.1. NCBI lineage: Eukaryota > Metazoa > Mollusca > Gastropoda > Aplysiida > Aplysiidae > Aplysia > Aplysia californica. Next base: position 379,146 of record NW_004797667.1, read on the forward strand.
AGATTTTTGTTGGTGGTGTCTGGAGTGTGGATTTTCACGGATTTTTCGCAAACTTGAATGCTACCTCAGGAAAAAATTAAATAAAAGTTTTTCAATTCGATTAGGAAAAAAACAACAGACAAATTTTTAGACCTAATGTTTGTGAACACGCATGCAAAAAAACAATCAATTTCCATGAGCGATAAGTGCGGTATTCATTACGTAAGACATGTCAATAAAATCCAATATGGCGGCGTATCCATGGAAACGAAACTTTTTTCTCAAATTTGATTGCGGATTTCAAGACTCCTTACTATGCTTGTTATATGTGTGAAATGTGGTAAAATTCGGTCCAGTAATAAGCGAAAAAGCCCCCGGGTGTTGTCCCCCCCCCCCCCCCCCCCATCTATGTAAAATTTCATACTTAGAAATGAGAAAAATTGCTCACATAAGGACATTTGTTACCACTGATGCCACCAAAAAAACTAGTGTTTGCCTTCTTTTTGTCACGCATTGATTATTGCAATTCACTGTTCGCTGGCCTACCCGAAGAATAAATTGCAAAACTCCAAAGCATTCAAAACAATGCTGCCAGACTAGTATTAAAGCAATCAAAACGCCATCATGTGACTCCCCTACTTAAAGAGCTCCATTGGCTTCCACTGAAAGCGAGAATTGAATATAAGTTAGCCCTACTATGCTTTAAAGGTCAAACTAACCAGTCTCCCACATACATTCAAGAACTCATTGTACCGTACACACCATCACGTGTACTAAGATCCAGTGGCTCTAGACTAATTTCGACACCTCGTGTGTCACTGAAGAAATATGGTGAGAGAGTTTTTTCTTTTTCTGGGCCAACAGTTTGGAGCACTCTACCTCATGATTTGAGGAGCGAAATAAAACTTGATACTTTCAAAAGGGGACTCAAAACACATCTATTTAAGACATATTTTAATTAATGGACAGTACCTTTGCCTTTTTGTGTGAGCATTTTTTATTGTCTGAAAGAATGTTGCTGTCAAAAAGTGCGCACATGATGAATTTGTATGGTGTTGGTATGAATGCGTTTATATTCTCCTATGTACGCCTTGGGCCCATGCTGTGGGGAAAGGCGGGATACAAATGCTCTTATTATTATTATTATTATTATTATTATTATTATTATTATTAAAAATAACCCAGGCTCAAGTAAGTTTATAGTTCAGAGGGTCAAAGATTGTACTCTAATTAATGGTCAGTATCTCTATTTCAAGAATACAAAAACATGTAGGAAAAATGCCCGTGACAACATCAGCTGTAGGCCCTATTATTACGCATTTTATGCCTTTTTTATAAAAAGAATCACATAGGGCTGGAACTAAAAGAACTTTCATTAAGAAATGAAACAGAACATTTCTATTGTAGTGACATCTGCTCTGCCGTCTTATGACAGAAAAACATAGGCCAAAAATGACATTTTACAAGAGAGGCAAAAAACTAACTTTTTTGTGTGTGTGTTTCAACTGAACTAAAATTTGGTAGATCTGATTATTTTATGTCAACATTGATTGACCGGTGTAACTTTTGTCTGATTCTCTGAGATATACAGTACCGGGCCCAGATGTACTCTGGACGAGGCCACACGAGGTTGCCTCTTGTAACCTGTCTGCCTACCGCAGATTGCCGCCCTCCTAACGGAGTCCAGCCAGAGGAAGGAAGAAAGGAAGAAGATATACCGTAAATAGTTGTGGAACAATTTATTAAAATTTCTTTTGTCATAACAATATCGATATGAGATTCGGTCGGTGACAATTCAATTTTTCTAAAGCCCCAAACTTGCTTAGTCTTAATTGCACAGTCATAAAACCAAGATAGAAATACAGGCAACGAAAAGGGGTTTTTCCCCTTCATAAAAACGATATGTGACCTAATTACGATATATATGTTTTTTTGTCGTAAGATGGATGTGTTGTAAACTTGTACTCGTTTTTTTTAGGTCACTTTATCGAGAGAGTAAACCATCTTGTTGTAGTCCTTCTAGTCGTTGAGATGAAGGAAAGTGATTATGTGGACTGGCCATTACTTGGAAGAGTACTATCAAAAGTATTGCTTCGTCACAAATTTTATATGAAACTTTGCATAATATATAACTTATCTGACCCTACCTGAGTTTGTTCTTTTAAGGTATTATAAGCGGAGTAGTGTAGCATGACAAAACAGACTGCCTGCAGTGTTGTCAGTGAGTTGTAGACAATGGTAATGAGAGTAGCTGGACTAAATAATTGTACTGTGTTACTGCGGCAAGCTTCTATTTTCATAGTACACAACTCACCGGCAAAAACTACTGGCAGTTTTGTTGTAGCGCGGTGCTAGGCTTGGATGCAACTGGATTTCTGGAGGAAAAAAAAACTAAAATGGAGGTGTTGTATGGCCCCATCTACACAATTTCGATCTTATAGGAGATGGTCTATGGGCCTGCCTGTCATGGCCAATCCGGGTTGAGAGATACACCATCACAATTCACACCGGAAAGACTGAAATACTTCATAAAAATTCTCCTCAATCAGGAATCAAACTTGGGTCTTCTGCGTGTGACAACAAAGTGCCTAACCACTGCACCATCAATGTAGATTGATCCCTCTTATGCGGTGTTCACACATAGGCTACAGGAGTTATTAATGAAGCCGAGTAAGACAAAGTTTCTAAGTCCAGCATGTCGGGGCTGCTCTGGATACATTTCGCCGAGCAATCGGCCTCCCTCCCCGAGTGATATTTCATGCTCGCCGTGTGAAATTATTCCACGGGAAGCTTGCCGAATTTTTCAAACATGCTTAAAATTTTCGCATTGCGAAATATCACTCGACGAGTCAATAACTCGCTCTGGGAAAACTCGAGGAGCGTCAGAAATAGCTCGGCGTGCAAAGTTGCATACGTTGCCGAGTGACAGTGACACGCTGACGAGATTTGAATGGTAGCCGAGTTAAATGTCCTACTCTGCGGGTTAAAATATTGCTCGCCGTGTAAAAATCTTGCCCAGGAAGTCTGAGCTACTCAAGCACTGCGTACAAAAGTTCCCGAAGGATGCCACATCTTTAACTATTGCAGTTCAGCCTTCAGCTTTTCAAACTGTCCTTACAGGGGTATTCTTATGAGCCATGTTCTAACCCAACAGATCCTCCTCCTCCTCCTCCTCCTTCTCTTCTCTTCATGCACCAGCACAACAGCAAGGGCACATTAATATGTAGACCTATACATGAAGTGAGCACCCATTGTCTGTGTCATATGAGACATGTTAAAGGAATGAACACAAACATTTTGCTCCCCTCTTTATATATTATAACATTGCACGCCGACTAATTCAGCGACGGGTGGGAAAGATGGTCAGCATGGTCGGCAAGATTGTCGGCGTGTGAAATTTTACTCGGCCCCTACGTTTCTTGGCTCTGCAAGCGGCCAGGATTCAAACTAATAGCTCGGCTCGCCGTCCTAAATAATTGCTCGACGAGCGTCCCCCGGGTGCTCGCCGATACAATTGTTTGTCAACAGTCATGGCCAGATGCTCGTCACGATTAAGCCCGAATTTGGCATTATCTTATCGGGAATTGCTCGTTGACTCTTTTCCTGTATGTGTGAACACCGCATTATAGTGCTCAGGCTTTGAGGATTAAAAGTAGTAAGAAGACTGGCCATTACAGGAATGAAAATTTTCAAACTTATTTATTAATCCTTTGTTGCTTGAAGTATGAAAGAATCGGCTGAGGATGTTCAAATTTGGCATTGACCTATCTGGAGTATAACATATAATTCATAACCCTGGGGTAATTTTTCAAAGCCTAAATATTCTAAGGAG
>NW_004797667.1:383056-387011 GCF_000002075.1 Aplysia californica
AGAGAGAGAGAGAGAGAGAGAGAGAGAGAGAGAGAGAGAGAGAGAGAGAGAGAGAGAGAGAGATAGATAGAGGGGCGATAGATCGTTCTCAGACTTGACAAGTTAAAGTATCCTCTGGTACAGGATGCATGTTTTGTCTGAACAAATCGATAAGTCGTTTATTGTGCATGTTGCACACGTTCTAACACAGTATGGCGAACCCTGATATGTAGCCGAGCTACGAACGAGACAAAAATTATATATTATGATCTTCTTATCACCATGTTTTGACGGAAGCCTGTGGCCTCTAGTCTTGCTCCACCCTCTTTCTTATCGTTAGGGTGAAGGAAAAAACATAACATAGAGACAGATTGCGACAGGGACGAGAATGTTCCCCTTACACCGGACTGCGATTTGACCCGGAACTACAACCTTGCCACATGTCATCAACATGGCCGCCGGGGCAGCTGTTGTGGAACCAAAACAAATCGTCTGTTTGTTCGCAGCTTGCACTAGCAGCCGGTTGCTGCTCAGATAGAGCGAGTTGTCTCAAACTGCTAGTGTTGAAGTTTTGTTGCTCCTGTTGTGTGAAGATTTTTAAGACCGTGGGTACATTGATATTGCATAGATCTAGATTCTAGATCTAGAGACCTTGTCTATGGCAACGATTTAGGTGATTTATATATATATATATATTATATAGATCTAGATCTATAGCGAGTGCAATCCTGCTTGCACTGACTGCAAGTACGTGTTTCGCCGTGTTGTATTTGCTGAGCGTAGTGCAGTCCCCAAGAAACTTTACTTTAGGTTAGATTTCTGTTGGATGAACAACAGTTCTGATACATATCGTCACAGCTGGAACTGACGCAGACGGTGTTCAAAAGAGAGACTTGTCTTATTGTGTGTAAGCATCCCTCTTTTCACTTTTTTTAGAAGTGCCTCTATTCTATTTGCAACGTTGCGATTAGCGGCTGTGCTAAATAAAACGTTGCATTGCCATTAGCGCCAATGCTAAATAAAGCACCACGTTGCGATTAGTGCCAGTGCTAAATAAAGCGCCGCGTTGGGATTAGCTCCAGTGCTAAGCTAAATAGAACGCTGTGTGTTAAATATCAAGCTTAATCTACCTTTCGTTGTTGGATTTTTTTATGAGCGTGGATTCGAATCCAAGTCCTGGAAGTTTTTTTTGTTTGTGGTCTTCCTCTTCCCGACTGACCAACATTTTTGTCCAATAAGTAGGGCCTATAACTTGTTGCTTTGTAGTAAATTTTATGTGTAGGCCTATAGGTTGATGAAGCATGCACATTCTGGTTTTGTCCTCAAGAGGAGCTTTTACCTACAAAGTAGGCCTAGGCCTAGGCCTAGATCTATACTTTTCCTTTTACCAATTTAGGTCTGGTTAAAGTTCAAAAGTGACTTTCCATGGTCCATGGTCTGTGGGCCTAATTTGTAAAAAAATTTTAGGCTAAGGAGAAGAAAAAAAACCTTTCCGGGACCGGGATTCGATGCCACGCTTGGAAACACTGAACATTACTAAGAGAACGTAGACTTGTATACTTTCACTAGGCCTAACCTAATGTTAGAGAATGTAGACACTAGGCCTACCCCTTGCTAATTAAAACACAAATTAAAACGCTGAAGCCTAGATCAGGCGACGTCATGTGTGATGGCAAAATATAGTGCACGCAGAGATAATATTTTTAGGTATTGTATGACGACACTGCGGACAGGAAATATTTAGATCTAGATCTAAGTGCTACCGAGTTGCATCGTCTTGTTATTGCTATCCAAGTGTCTTTTGACTTACTGACTCAAACTCAAATTTATGAGAGAAGAACAAGACTACTTTTTTGTAGACAATGGCAGAAACAATAGATCTAGACCTAGATCTAGATTTAGATCAAGTTATATATATGGATCTACCCAATATTGGTCAGAAAAAGACGTCATAAAAAAAGGAGTCAAATCCTAGGAGGTCTATCAAGAAACTGAGAACCCACAATTCAGGCAGAACTACACTATTATTATATGTAGAAACAATGGCTGCTAAAGTACTGGCGTTCTAAATAGCATGGGAGCTATAATTCAGAATGCGGCGTTTCAAATAGCATAGAGCTAATCAGAGGGCGGCGTTGCAAATAGCATAGAGCTAATCAGAGGGCGGCGTTTCAAATAGCATAGAGCTAATCAGAGGGCGGCGTTGCAAATAGCATAGAGCTAATCAGAGGGCGGCGTTGCAAATAGCGTCTATATAGAGCTAATCAGAGGGCGGCGTTGCAAATAGCGTCTATATAGAGCTAATCAGAGGACGGCGTTGCAAATAGCGTCTATATAGAGCTAATCAGAGGGCGGCGTTGCAAATAGCGTCTATATAGAGCTAATCAGAGGGCGGCGTTGCAAATAGCGTCTATATAGAGCTAATCAGAGGGCGGCGTTGCAAATAGCGTCTATATAGAGCTAATCAGAGGGCGGTGTTGCAAATAGCGTCTGCCCTTTTTTTTTGTTGATAATTAGAAATCTAGGCCTATAGAATCTAGATCTGCTAGATCTAGATCTAGATACAAGATCAAGACAAGATCTAGATCTAGATCTCTAATATCTAGAGATCTAGAATGTAGAATAGATCATCTTGATCTTGTCTCTATGTCTATAGATTATTATAGTATAATGCAGTATCTTTTTTCAGTACCTACAGCACAAGTGAAACATTAGTAGTTGGATATGTTAATGAAGAAAGACAAGTGCAACTAATCTAGATATTAGATAAGCCTGAATAATAAACGAAGTGGCTAGCTGTACTTGGAGACTTAAGTACGGCTAGTCTGCCATTCTAGCCGTGCTTACATCTAGGTTAGGCCGAATTTGAGTATACAGGCCTCATTAGATATCTAGATTTAGATCTATCTAAGGCCTAATTATTCAGGTCTAAAATAATGCAAGTCAGTTAATACCTTTTGATTTCGTCTGAAATGCAAACTCTTTAGGTGTAAGGCTCCTGGCGAAGATAATATCCATTTTATTCTCACCCGGTTTGAGAATACAAGTACGGGACTGTCGCATCGCATTGTAGTGTGTTGTTGTTCTTTCATTTTCAATCAAAATTATTTCAAAATGAGCGATTTAAAGGACGATTTTGCTGAAACCAGTGAGGAAAAAATTTCAGATGAAGATGTTTATTGTGATTTCTGTTGAATGTCTTTTGAACCGGTGTCAGTTGTGCTCAAGTCCTTGAGGCTGTGGTACAGATTTGATTGAAAGACTGAAAAAGGTTTGGAATACTGCTTTGGGGCGAAAAAACAGTTTTTAAAGATTTTTTTGTCAGTTAGATCTAGAATCTAGATCTAGATTTTTAACTGATGATCAGTGTTGAGAGTTGAATCTCAATCCCAACATCCCGTAACTCAAAATCTAAACGAAATAAACAGGGCTGAAACGAAAAAAACCAGGGGAGAATACTCACACCGTTAGGAAATGCAAACTAAAATTTTATTTACAATTCAGCTGCCATTATTAAGTACGGTTTAGCCTGCCAGTCTAGCCATCCTTAAATACAGCTAGCCTAGCCATGTAGCCACCGGCTACTTATTTAAGGCCCTGTCAGAAACGACCGTTGAGTACACAGGTCTCATAATTCTTCAAGTTTAAAATACGTGCACTGTCGGTAAGGCACCGTTTGGTTTCGTCTCAAATACAAATACTTCAGGTGGTATTGGAAGGACTTCCCCAAACGAAAAATTAATTTTTAAAATTCAGTAGGCCTAATTTTTGCTGTTTGTCAGTCTAGTCGTCATTATTTACGGCTAGCCCAGCCGTTTAGAAGTCATTAAGTACGGCTAGCCTGTGTATCCGTAAGCCTACATAAGTACGGCTAGCCTAGCAGTCTCTCTGTAGGCCTACATAAGTACGGCCAGCCTGTGTATCCATAGGCCTACGTAAGTACGGCTAACCTAGCAGTCTATCCGTAGGCCTACGT
>NW_004797667.1:389305-390693 GCF_000002075.1 Aplysia californica
ATGTCCAAAATATTGGACGCTGTGAATCTGGGAGGTTTTCCCTTATGATGATCATCATCCAATGCCAGATCAGCGACAGACTTCGGCGATCATGGGTCGTCATTCTTTCCGTTGGCCGGGTGCTCTTAAAAAAGCTGCGTTTCCCAGATGTTTCCCCTTTACCCATTTGTTTAGGTTGCTCTGGGCCCACCCCTTCCTCGTTTGCCTTCAATTTTGCTAGTGAGAGATGTGTCGTTTTCTGATTTGTTCAGTGAGCGATTTGTCTTTAAAAGATCTATGTCAAATTTTGGTTGGTACTTTGACTTTTTAAGTTTCTTCAGTCGCATCTGCCTTTTACACTTGACTGGTACATGGTCACTATCACAGTCTGCTCCTGGCAGTGATTTAGACGATTAAATTGCATTTTTAAAACGTTTCTGAATAAGTATTAAGTCTATTTGGTTTCAACTTCTGTCGCCAGGACTTTTCCAAGTGTATCGTCTTCTTGGGTGATTTTCACGCCAGGTGTTTGAGATCATGAAATTATTTTCTCTGCACCATTCTACCCAGTTGTTTCCCGCGTTCATTCTCTTTACCCAGTCCCCACGACCCAACTATATCTTCTATACGTTTACTTTCTACTTTGGCATTAAAGTCTCCCATGAATACCTTTACATCTTGTGATTTTAACTGTTTCATTGCCTTATCAAGGTCTTCATAAAAAGTCTCCATTTCCTCGTTGTCATGCTCTGATGTCAGTGCATGTATTTGAATGACACCTATGTCAAAAGGTTTTCCTTCTAATTTAGCCAGGATGACTCTGTCTGACACTCCCCAAAAACATTTGATGTTCTTTGCTGTTGCTTCGTCGAATAAAATTTCGACTCCTCTTTCGTAGGTTTTCCTCCTGAATATATACTTGTTTTGGATTCCCTCATGACAGTGTGTCCAAAATATTGGACTCAATACTACGTGTCCTGCCCCCACCCTCCTTGGTTCCACTTTGTATCCAAGTAAGATGTCATGTGTGTGAGTGTGTGCGTGTGTGTGTGGGTGGGTGTTTGTATAAAACAATCTACACATTTTAGTCATGTAGTGAGGATATCACACACTTGGACAGTGATAAAGACATCCCAGGGCAGTGCCAGTGACTGTAGTGTCTTTAGGCCATTCCCAAAGGGGGGACATTTTTCGTTCAAGCATAGTAGAATTGTAAATGGGCTGATTCATGTCACGCTCATAACTGTGCCTGATCTACAACATGGAACTGCTGCTTTTTCTTTCCTGATCCTTACTATTTTCGTTTTCCTCTACTTCTTTTGTATGTTTGTCACTCTCTTGTGACCTGTTATTTTGGGGTGCCTTGATAGTCGAAGCAGACCTTGTGCTGTTGAAGCTAGAGAGGTGAG
>NW_004797667.1:390793-392234 GCF_000002075.1 Aplysia californica
GGGGGGGGCATTTCTCGTTCAAGCACAGTAGAATTGTAAATGAGCTGATTCATCATGTCACGCTCATAACTGTGCCTGATCTGCAACAGAGAACTGCTGCTTTTTCTTTCCTAATCCTTACTATTGTCATTTTCCTCTACTTCTTTTGTATGTTTGTCACACTCTTGTGACCCACTATTTCCGGGGTGCCTTGATAGTCGAAGCAGACTTTGTGCTGTTGAAGCTAGAGAGGTGAGCAGAGCAAGTCTTATTCCTAATAAGGACTTCTCTGTTGACACCAACCCCTTGGCACTCATATGACCTTATGCAGTTGCGAGCACCGTAAAATCCTCTACTAAAAAAAAACAACGAAAAATAGGTAGACCTAAATCAGAAATAAAAGAAAAACAACATTCACTTTTAAAAAATAAAAAATGAACCATTTATTACTATTGATACTTAAGCTTACAATTAGTATAAAAAATGTTTGAGTGTTGAAATTACACAAAACTGAGTTTGAGCTTGAGAAGATCTGGTGGGACCATCATGTATTGCTCTCCTTTGAAAGAACCAAGCTGGAAGTCACAAAAAGTAAAGAAAACATCGAGAGCTACTTCTCATTCTGTGACTGGCGTTTTACCGCCACGCTGCGAAGGTCCACAAAATACAATTAGCCTTTACCTTTATGATTGTTCTGGCAATAACTGAGTTTGTTCTAAAGGTATTCTAAGATGCCACTTGACATTCGACTCAAACAAAGATATCACAGGCTGAATATTGACACTGGAACATGAGTGGGGTAGAGTAAACAGTTCTCGTCTTGTCTTTGCAGAGAGATTACTTTTAACTCTCATTACCCCCGGGGCGGTGCCACGGAATGAATTGTCTTTACGCCATTCCCAAAGGGGAATCAGACTTGTTCATGTTCTTATGCTCAGTAGAATCTTAAACGTGCTGATTGATCAATGCCATTCTCATAATTGTGCCTGAACTGCAACGGGGAACTGCTGCTTTTTCTTTCCAAATCCTTACTATCGTTATTTCCCTCTACTTCTTTTATGTTTGTCACACCCTTGTGCGCCGCAATTTCAGGGGTGCTTTGATACTCGAAGCAGACTTTGTGCTGTCTAAGCTAGAGAGGTCAGCAGAGTAAGTCTAATTCCCTGTCTGGACTACTCTTTTGACATCCACCCCTTGGTGCTCATATGACTTTATGCTGTTGCAAGCGCCGTAAAAACTCAACCAAACATAAATCTCAAGCTAATTCCACCGGGCAAGGTTGTGTGTGTGAGTTTTTTGTGCAGGTGTTGTGTGTGAGTGAGTGTTGTTTATGTGAGTGTTGTGAGTGTTGTTTGAGTGAGTGTTGTTTATGTGAGTGTTGTTTGAGTGAGTGTTGTGTGTGTGAGTGTTGTGTGTGTGTGAGTGTTGTTGGTGGGTGTGTGTGTGTGTGTGTGTATATATA
>NW_004797667.1:392334-393985 GCF_000002075.1 Aplysia californica
TGTCAGTGTGTGTGTGTGTGTGTGTGTCAGTGTGTGTGTGTCAGTATGTGTGTGCCAGTGTGTGTGTGTCAGTATGTGTGTGTCAGTGTGTGTGTGTCAGTATGTGTGTGTCAGTGTGTGTGTGTGTGTGTGTCAGTGTGTAATAACTGTGTTGTCCCCCTGTACAGAACTACCAGCTGTGTGTGTGTGTCAGTGTGTGTGTGTCAGTGTGTGTGTGTGTGTGTGTCAGTGTGTACTAACTCTGTTGTCCCCCTGTACAGAACTACCAGCTGTGTATGTGTCAGTGTGTGTGTGTGTGTGTGTGTCAGTGTGTGTGTGTCAGTATGTGTGTGCCAGTGTGTGTGTGTCAGTATGTGTGTGTCAGTGTGTGTGTGTCAGTATGTGTGTGTCAGTGTGTGTGTGTGTGTGTGTCAGTGTGTAATAACTGTGTTGTCCCCCTGTACAGAACTACCAGCTGTGTGTGTGTCAGTGTGTGTGTATGTCAGTGTGCAATAACTCTGTTGTCCCCCCTGTACAGAACTACCAGCTGTGTGTGTGTCAGTGTGTGTGTGTCAGTGTGTGTGTGTCAGTGTGTGTGTGTGTGTGTGTCAGTGTGTACTAACTCTGTTGTCCCCCTGTACAGAACTACCAGCTGTGTATGTGTCAGTGTGTGTGTGTGTGTGTGTGTCAGTGTGTGTGTGTCAGTATGTGTGTGCCAGTGTGTGTGTGTCAGTATGTGTGTGTCAGTGTGTGTGTGTCAGTATGTGTGTGTCAGTGTGTGTGTGTGTGTGTGTCAGTGTGTAATAACTGTGTTGTCCCCCTGTACAGAACTACCAGCTGTGTGTGTGTCAGTGTGTGTGTGTCAGTGTGTGTGTGTGTGTGTGTGTGTGTGTGTGTGTGTGTGTGTGAGTGTTGTGTGTGTGAGTGTTGTTTGTGTGAGTGTTGTTTGTGTGAGTGTTGTGTTTGTGTGAGTGTTGTTTGTGTGAGAGTTGTGTATAGGAGTGTTGTGAGTGTGAATGCTGTTTATATGAGTGTTGTGTGTGTGAATGTTGTGTGTGAGTGTTGTTTGTGTGAGTGTTGTGTGTGTGAGTGTTATGTGTGTGTGTGAGTGTTGTGTGTGTGAGTGTTGTGTGTGAGTGTTGTGTGTGTGAGTGTTGTGTGTGTGAGTGTTGTTTGTGTGAGTGTTGTTTGTGTGAGTGTTGTTTGTGTGAGTGTTGTGTGTGTGTGTGTGTGTGTGTGTGTGTGAGTGTTGTGTGTGTTAGTGTTGTGTGTGTGTGAGTGTTGTTGGTGTGAGTGTTGTTTGTGTGTGTGTGTGTTGTTTATGTGAGTATTGTGTGTGTGAGTGTTGTGTGTGTGAGTGTTGTTTGTGTGAGTGTTGTGAGTGTATTCTGAGTGATTGTTGTTTCTGTGAGTGTTGTTTGTGTGAGTGTTGTGTGTGTGAGTGTTGTTTGTGTAAGTGTTGTGAGTGTTGTCTGAGTGAGTGTTGTTTGTATGAGTGTTGTGTGTGTGAGTGTTGTTTGCGTGAGTGTTGTGTGTGTGAGTGTTGTTTGTGTGAGAGTTGTTTGTGTGAGTGCTGTGTGTTTGTGTTGTTTGTGTGTGTGTTGTGTGTGTGAGTGTTGTTTGTGTGTGTGTTGTTTATGTGAGTGTTGTTTGTGTTAGTGTTGTTTGTGTG
>NW_004797667.1:394085-395379 GCF_000002075.1 Aplysia californica
GTGTGTGTGTTTTTTGGGGTGAGTGTTGTGTGTGTACGTAGTGCGTGTGTGTGTGTGTGTGAGTTTTGTGTGTGTGAGTGTTGTTTGTGTGAGTGTGTGTGTGTGTGTGTGTGTGAGTGTGTGTGTGTGTGTGTGTGTGTGTGTGTGTGTGTGAGTGTGTGTGTGAGTGTGTGTGCGATTGTTGTTTGTGAGTGTTGTTTGTATGAGTGTTGTTTGTATGATTGTTTTTGTGAATGTGTGTGAGTGTTGTGTGTGAGTGTTGTGTGTGAGTGTTGGGTTGTGTGTGTGAGTGTTGTGTGTGTGAGTGTTGTGTGTGTGAGTATTGTGTATGTGAGTGTTGTGTCTGTATGTATTGTTTGTGTGAGTGTTGTTAGGGTCGTTAGTGTGAGTGTTGTTTGTGTGAGTGTTGCGTTTGTGTGAGTGTTGTGTGTGTGAGTGTTGTGTGTGCGAGTGTTTTTTGTGCGAGTCTTGTGAGTGTTGTTTGAGTGAGTGTTGTTTGTGTGAGTGTTGTTTGTGTGTGTGTTGTGTTTGTGTGAATGTTGTGTGTGTGAGTGTTGTTTATGTGAGTGTTTTTTGAGTGAGTGTTGTTTGTGTGAGTGTTGTTTGTGAGTGTTGTGTTTGTGTGAGTGTTGTTTGCGTAAGTGTTGTGTGTGTGAGTGTTATTTTTGAGAGTGTTGTTTGAGTGAGTGTTGTATGTGTGTGAGTGTTGTGTGTGTTTGTGCATGTGTGTGTGTGTGTGTGTGTGTGTGAGTGTGTGTGTCTGTTTTGTGTGTGTTGTTTGTGTGAGTGTTGTGCGTGTGAGTGTTGTGTTTGTGAGTGTTGTTTGTGTGAGTGTTGTGTGAGTGAGTGTTATTTGTGTGTGAATTTTGTGTGTGTTTGTGCGCACGCGCGCGCGCGTGCGTGCGTGAGTGTGTGTGTGTGTGTGTGTGTGTGTGTGTGTGTGTGTGTGTGTGTGTGTGTGTTGTTTGTGTGAGTGTTGTTAGTGTGAGTGTTGTGTGTTTGAGTGTTGTTTGTGTGTGTGTTGTTTCTGTGAGTGTTGTTAGTGTCTTTAGTGTGAGTGTTGTTTGTGTGAGTGTTGTGTTTGTGTGAGTCTTGTGATTGTTGTTTGAGTGAGTGTTGTTTGTGTGAGTGTTGTTTGTGTGTGTGTTGGGTTTGTGTGAGTGTTGTTTGTGGAGTGTTGTTTGTGTGAATTTTGTGTGTGTGTGTGTGTGAGAGTGTTGTTTCTGAAAGTGGTGTGTGTGTTTGTGTGTGTGTGTGTGTGTGTGTGTGTGTGTGTGTGTGTGTGTGTGTGTGT
>NW_004797667.1:395479-396757 GCF_000002075.1 Aplysia californica
GTGTTGTTTGTGTGAGTGTTGTGTACGTGTGAGTGTTGTGTGTGAGTGTTATGTGTGGGTGTTGTTTGTGTGAGTGTTGTGTGTGTGTGAGTGTTGTGTGTATGAGTGTTATGTGTGTGTGTGAGTGTTGTGTGTCTGTGAATGTTGTGTGTGTGAGTGTTGTGTGTGTGAGTGTTTTTTGTGTTAGTGTTGTTTGTGTGAGTGTTGTTTGTGTGGGTATTGTGAGTGTTGAATGAGTGAGTGTTGTGAGTGTTGTTTGTGTGTGTGAGTGTTGTTTGTGTGAGTGTTGTTTGTGAGAATGTTGTGTGTGTGTGTGTGTGTGTGTGTGTGTGTGGTGTGTGTGTGTGTGTGTGTGAGTGTATGTGTAAGTGTTGTGTGTGAGTTTTATGTGTTGGTGTTGTGTGTGTGAGTGTTGTGTGTGTGAGTGTTGTGTGTGTGTATGAGTGCTGTGTGTGTGTGTGAGTGTTGTGTGTGTGAGTGTTGTTTGTGTGAGTGTTGTTTGTGTGAGTGTTGTTTATGTAAGTGTTGTTTGTGTGAGTGTTGTGTATGTGAGTGTTGTCTGTGTGAGTGTTGTGTGTGTGAAAGTTGTTTTAGTGAATGTTGTTGGTGTGAGTGTTGTGTGTGTGTGTGTTGTTTGTGTGAGTATTGTGTGCGTGAGTGTTGTGTGTGTGAGTGTTATTTGTGTGAGTGTTGTGTGTGTGAGAGTTGTTTGTGTGAGGGTTGTGAGTGTTGTTTGAGTGAGTGTTGTTTGTGTGAGTGTTGTGTGTGTGAGTGTTATTTGTGTGAGTGTTGTGTGTGTGAGTGTTGTTTGTGTGAGGGTTGTGAGTGTTGTTTGTGTGAGTGTTGTTTGTGTGAGTGTTGTTTGTGTGAGTGTTGTGTTTGTGTGTGTAATGTTTGTGTGCAAGTTGTATATAGGAGTGTTGTGTGTGTGAGTATTGTGTGTGTGAGTGTTGTTTGTGTGAGTGTTGTTTGTGTGAGTGTTGTTTGTGTGAGTGTTGTGTTTGTGTGTGTAATGTTTGTGTGCAAGTTGTATATAGGAGTGTTGTGTGTGTGAGTATTGTGTGTGTGAGTGTTGTTTGTGTGAGTGTTGTTTGTGTGAGTGTTGTTTGTGTGAGTGTTGTGAGTGTTGTTTGTGTGAGTGTTGTTTGTGTGAGTGTTATGTGTGTGAGTGCTGTTTCTGTGAGTGTTGTGAGTATTGTTTGTGTGAGTGTTGTGTTTGTGTGTTGTTTGTATTTGTGTTGTTTGTGTGAGTGTTTGTGTGTGAGTGTTGTTTGTGTG
>NW_004797667.1:396857-401162 GCF_000002075.1 Aplysia californica
TGTGTGTGTGTGTGTGTGTGTGTGTGTGTGTGTGTGTGTGTGTGTGTGTGTTATTAGTGTGAGTGTTCTTTGTGTGTGTGAGTGTTGTTTGTGTGTGAGTGTTGTTTGTGTGAGTGTTGTGTGTATGAGTGTTGTTTGTTTGTGGGTGTTGTGTGTGCGTGTGTATGTGTGTGTGTGTGTGTGTGTGCGTGTGTGTATTGGGTGTGAGTTTTGTTTGTGTGTGAGTGTTGTGTGTGTGTGCGTGTGAGTGTTTTTTGACTAAGTGTTGTTTGTGTGTGAGTGTTGTGTGTGTTTGTGCGTGTGTGTGTGTGTGTGTGTGTGTGTGTGTGTGTGTGTGTGTGTGTTTGTGTGCGTGTTTGTGTGTTTGTGTAAGTGTTGTGTGTGAGTGTTGTGTGTAAATGTTCTTTGTGTGAGTGTTGTGTGTGTGAGTGTTGTGTGTGTGAATGTTGTGTGTGTGAGTGTTGTGTGTGTTGTTTGAGTGAGTGTTGTTTGTGTGAGTGTTGTTTGTGTGTGTGTTGTGTTTGTGTGAATGTTGTTTGTGTGAGTGTTGTGTTTGTGTGAGTGTTGTGTGTGTGTGTGTGTGTTGTTTGTGTGAGTGTTTTTTGAGTGAGTGTTGTTTGTGTGAGTGTTATTTGTGAGTGTTATTTGTGAGTGTTGTGTTTGTGAGTGTTGTTTGTGTGAGTGTTATGTGTGTGAGTGTTGTGTTTGTGTGAGTGTTGTGTGTGTTGTTTGAGTGAGTGTTGTTTGTGTGTGTGTTGTGTGTGTGAATGTTGTTTGTGTGAGTGTTGTGTGTGTGAGTGTTGTTTGTGTGAGTGTTGCTTGAGTGAGTGTTGTTTGTGTGAGTGCTGTTTGTGTGTGTGTTGTTTGTGTGCGTGAGTGTTGTGTGTGTGTGTGATTGTTATTTGAGTGAGTGTTGTTTGTGTGAGTGTTGTTTATGAGTGTTGTGTTTGTGTGAGTGTTGTGTGTGTGTGTGTTGTGTGTTGTGAGTGCGAGTGTTGTGTGTGTTGTTTGTGTGAGTGTTTTTTGTGTGAGTGTTGTGTTTGTGTGAGTGTTGTTAGTGTGAGTGTTGTTTGTGTGTGTGTTGTGTGTGTGAGTGTTGTGTGTGTTGTTTGTGTGAGTGTTGTTTATGAGTGTTGTGTTTGTGAGTGTTGTTGGTGTGTGTGTCGTTTGTGTGTGTGTTGTTTGTGTGAGTGTTGTTTGTGTGAGTATTGTTTGTGGAGTGTTGTTTGTGTGAGTGTTGTGTTTGTGTGAGTGTTGTGTGTGTGAGTGTTGTGTGTGTGAGTGTTGTGTGCGTTTTAGTGTTGTGTGTGTGAGTGTTGCATGTGTGTGAGTGTTGTTTTTCAGGGTGTTGTGTGTGAGTGAGTGTTGCTTGTGTGAGTGTTGTGTGTGTGTGTGTGTGTGCGTGTGTGTGTGTGTGTGTGTGTGCGCGTGTTGTGTGTGAGTGTTGTTTGTGTGAGTGTTGTTTGTGTGAGTGTTGTTTGTGTGAGTGTTGTGTTTGTTTGAGTGTTGTGTGTGTGAGTGTTGTGTGTGTGAGTCTCAGTGTTGTTTGTGAGAGTGTTGTTTGTGTAAGTGTTGTGAGTGTGTGAGTATTCTGTGTTGGCGTGTTGTGTGTGTGAGTAGGCCTATTGTGTGTGTGGAAATGAATGGGTTCGGTGAATGAGTGTTTTTATGTGTGTGTTCTTGCGTGTGCTAGTGAGCATGTGGTAACACGCATGCGCCCGTGCATGGGTGGGTGCGTGCATATGTGTGCGTGTGTGGGTATGCACATATGCCCGTTGAAATGCTCTATGTTCGAGAGCATTACCTTTCCACTTTCACACTACACCTCCATAACTCGAATTGATTCGATGAAATTAAAAAATTTACTTTTAGTGAAAATAAGAAACCATGATAAAAGAAGAGCAGTGGAATAATTTGAAACAATCTCTCCATGGGAACAGTCATGTGGATTTATTAGTTAATTATCACTTCAACAATATGATATGTAACAACAGCAATCAGATGAAGATAACATGCAAAAGTGTCATGTTGGATTTAGAGATGAATAGTTCTTGTGACCCTTGAAGAGATGTTGCGAGTCATTCTATGTGTCATGCAACACACACAAAAAAACCCCCACTGAGAGGACATTGTTTTCTTGTTGTTAAAATTTCAATGTCTCAATCTCCATTTTACACAACATATGGGATCTTGTGAAATGAGCGATATTGACAGGAATTCTGAAGAAATTGACACGAGAGTACAAAGAGCTAACAGTGTGCTACTAGCTTGCCCCACTCCTCAAACATCCTAACATCCCCATTGAGATCAAAGCCAAGCTCATCAATCATTAACTCTATCTTCATCCCCACCTTGACCTGCCAGTGCCAGACATGGACCCTGACCAAAACTCTGGAACGTAAGAAGAGATGAGATGTCTAAGGAGAGACGTAAAAAAACCCAGAATGGACATGGTAAGAAACAATAAGATCAGAGAAATGGTGGGAACAGCACCTGTCCTCCGCTACATTCGAAGGCAAACAATCAGGTGGTTGGGACATCTCACCAACTTGCTAGTAAAACCTACTACAGGAAAGTATCAGGGTACAAGGCAAGAGGAAGACCAAGAAAGACCTGGATCCAGAGTGTGAAGGATACCATCAGAACATACAATATCCCACCCAGCCAGGCCATCAAAATTGCTGGAGACAGGGACTGAGAGAGCTCTTTCTCCCCTCGACGTCCTGGGGGTACATGAGGAAGGAAAAAAGTTAAGTAATGTAAGCTATTCTGAATCCCCAAGTTTTTCTGCTGGGACAGGCTGTTGTGCAGCATTTAATTGTTTTGGAGTTTTTTGCAGAAGATACAAGTTCAACTCCCATATAATTGTGGGAAGATCTTTTATCGAGTATCTTAGTCTTGATACTGATACTAGTGATACGTTGTATCCCTCTCAGTGAGAGTTGGCACTGACAGGTAGGGTCTCCTAAGTGACTATATTCTCTCGATGGGGGCATAAAACACCTACATTTAAAAAAAAGGCTATTGCTGAGACAGCAGATGCTGGTTTTATGAGGGCCTTTCCAACGCTAAATTCTATCGATATTGGCATGAAAAGTCAGACTGAACAATGTTCCTTTCACTTATTAAAAAAAAGTCCCTTTTTAAAAAAAGCAGATGAAAAAGGCAAAGCAGGATCCAGACGAGATCGAGTGGGAATGTTTGATAAATTTGATGTTTACGCCAACACATATTCACATATTCAGCATCACGCCCAATTCAAGGAGATAAATAAAAGTAAAAATTCTAAACATTTGCATTTACATGTTGTATCTGGTGATGAAATCCCTGAGCTTTTGTTATTGACGAAAAGTCTTTAAAAATAGACCTGTGCTCTTCTGTAAAAGTAAATTTGGATCTGGAAAAACTACAGATCATTTTCCATTATATTACATGTAAAGCATAGCACATTGAATGCACACACACACACACAAACACACACACATAAGCACAGAAACACGCGCACACACACACACACATAAGTACAAAAACACACATATGCACACACACACACACACATATGCACACACACACACACACATACATGCACAAACACACACCGTGAACATTTTCAAAACAGTGGAGCGTACTCTTGTTCCATTTTGCAGAACTGATATTAATATTAATGATATGTACATTGACAATTACAAATCTGGACAGCTTTTCTCTCATTGCGATTTTATTCACCATGCCTGAGTTATTAATTAACTTCAAACACAAAGTCTAAACTGAGTCTATATACTCAAACCCTCGCTATTGTACATACATCTTAGTTCAGAATGTAATTCACACTTTATCATCATTATAGTCCGAGCGCCAGATGAAAAAGCTTGTTTTGCGTCATAAAGTTTTTTTCTTTGTTGATTCTAACAGAGTTTTCATTGCTGATTTCAAATCTAATGGGGGCCAAATGCTAAACTTTGGGCATTTTTGTTTAAAAGTGAAAATCCAAGATGGCCAAAAAAGAATTTCGAGTAAAAGATGTTGTGAGGGATATCATGCATTTAAAGACTTAAAAATTTACAAACTTAATTAAATAGCATTCAGAGTGACAAAAGTAACCACTCTTGATGAAATACACTTTAAATATTTGATAAAATGGCAACTTCAAAGAAAACAAGATGGCTGCCATATAGTTTTCATAAATGTGCTGATCCGCAATACACTTGAAACCGTCGCATTAAAATCACGACCTCGCATGGATAAGTTCTTCCTCGTGGCAGAGGGCGACACACACACACACATACACACACATATATATATATA
>NW_004797667.1:401947-405017 GCF_000002075.1 Aplysia californica
TTCAATATAACGTTCATGGACTTCCACGCTATTCCACATTCGTGATTTGTTTCATCGAATGTTGTCAACCAGCATACCGAAGACATAGTCATGCTTTGTAGGTGAGCTAGTTGATTGCGTTTGTGTAGAACCAGGAGTGGCAGTCTCTCTGATACATAGCGTCTGCTAAATCACTGACTGTTGATGACACACGGAAGCTGACATCCATTCCCCATTTGTCCCCACGTTCCTTGGCACGTTTTGTAGTTCTTCTTTGGTGATCTTCCTCCCTTTCTCCTCTCCGGTTCGGCATAATAAGTAGGCTTTTTCCAACGATCTGGGTGTTTTCCAGATTTTCAGTGAGCATGCTTCTCCACAAAAAACCCCCCAATGTTCGAGAAAATTAAACGAACTAGTACTGCCCCTATGACGTTTGAGTTCTTCTACAGAAAGTTTCTCAGTCTTTTGCTTAGTAAAAATCGCTTAATATGGTCTCTGGAACAATGTGTGCTTACACAGTTCTTGTGACACAGTATAAACTCAACATCATCTGAAAGTCTCTGACTGAGTCCATCATCTCGTTGCCGGCTTGCTTCTAGTAGACCAATAATCCGTCTCGATTTGATCAGCCGTAGGTTCTTTATCGCATCAGTATGAGTTTAAAAGTAATTGAGAGAGACACTGTGTGTATGCATGTGCATGTTGCATTAACCAGCCTGATCGCATCACGTCCTCGTGGTGACGTAGCGGTTTCCTACATTCTTTGTTTCTACGGAGGTGTGGTGTGACGAAGCACTGTCTGCCAATGTCTCCTTCCTTTGCTAGCTGAGTCCATATTACAGCAGGCCGTGCGGTGCACCTTTCGGTGCATCCTGTGACATCACGGCGAGAGGAGCTATTAGAGTTACGCCTAGTACCCTCGAGCGAATCTTGGTCGACTCGTACATAGTATAGAGGTGGGTAAAATCCGGATAAACTATCCGGATAACCGGATAATTCTCAATGAAATATTATCTGAATTCAGACTCTAAACTC
The DNA here is from genome assembly GCF_000002075.1 of Aplysia californica. NCBI lineage: Eukaryota > Metazoa > Mollusca > Gastropoda > Aplysiida > Aplysiidae > Aplysia > Aplysia californica. Next base: position 402,962 of record NW_004797667.1, read on the forward strand.
TCTTTCCTGACCCGTTTGCCGCAGTGAGTGTATCCATTTGTTGATGAAGTAATGCTAACCTGTTTATCAAAGAGATTTTGCCGAAGCGGTTCATAACATATTATTTGCCGAAGAGGTGTACTAACATATCCGTATTTTGGTAAAGCGACTCATTGCCCAGCCCTAGTCGCTCCTTCATCATTCTTACACGATACGGGTTGGTGTATTTCAACCAGCAGAAAAAATTATGCCCATAAGATACAAGTTGGCCCCCGACTGATATGAAGTCTAGAGACCCCGAGGAAGCAGAATCACCAAAGAAAAAAACTTTATGATGAAAAACAAGGTTCTAGTACTTTATATAGACCCGGCTCTCGGACTATTATGAATGTAAACCAAATCTATTGTCTTTCACACAGAGTACACTGACAAGAACACAATAATTCACCTTTCAAAAGAAACCAGGCTCTGATACATGTATAAAGAATTTATTACATAAGTTATGGTGGGAGACAATTATTTATCCTACGAGTGAAATTGCGAAATTATAATCAAGAGTCTCAGTGAGTGATTACACTTGGCAATTCCATAAGAAAATATATATCACTTATATCAGTTTTTGATATGATGTAGCCTACTGCACAGAGTTCAATTAAGGCCTCTGTAACGGGAATGTAAACCAGCCTTTACTAAAACACAGTATAAACATACACAGAGCTGCATATAATAATATATAAAAGAAAACAGCATTTTTTTCCGTCCGTCGGGCAATATTTAGCAATTTTTTAAAAGGCTCAACACCTTTTATGTCCATTTAACAACACAGCTCAGTGTGGATTTTACTGAAAAACGTTGACCAAAGGCACAGAAAATGTAAATTTGCAGTTTCCAAGGACTCTCAAGCTTTGGAAGTCACCAAACTTCGGCCCCCATTTTCTCGCTAATTTTACCCCAGCTACCATGCGACCCTCACCCCCTTCAATTGCACATTATTATTAGATCGACTTCTGTTTAAGATAGATGAGTATTTTTTTCATCACACGCACGGCAAAAGAACAGGCTTTCACCCTTTGAACCCTGACCTCCTAAGTCTACCATGCTCCTCTGCCTCAGCTCCTGGGTGATTCGCTCCTATATTACTCACATTCATATTATCATCAGAATCACGTTCCATATCCTATTCGGGGTAGTTTCAGTCATAACCAGCATCTAATTCAGAAAGGTCTTCAAAATATTGGCTTAATCAATAACATCCTGGGTAGTAAACACTATTTTTCGTGCATGTTTTGTCTCAGACGGGCCAGGTTGGGAATAGAGTCTTGATCACCAGTGTACTGGTGGCTAAACATACGGGCAATTTTACGCACTTATACATTTCTTTGATTTCACACAATTTTGCCATGCATTATTTTTTAAGGTTAACTTTGAGTGATTGTATCTCTGTCAACTCTTATCGTAGCTGAAAAATTGATGAGTCAGATGATGCAGCATTTATTTAGCTTTAGATTCACGCCTATATTACTCACATGCCTGCATGAGTGGGTAGTGTAAGGCTTTAACACGATGGTTGAGTGAATACATTTTTAAGTTTCTTTGAGGCCACTGTATATATATAGGCTACTCTTATTGGCCCACATGGGCCATTTAATGTGTTGCTTTTTCAATGTATTTCATACATGGTGTTGTCCGAACTTGTTCTCTTTTATTTTTTCTCACTTTATCCCTTCTTTTTAATGTTTTCCTGAGGCATTCCATCTCGCACACAGTTCTACAAATTTGATTGTTTGTCAGCGTGTTCCTGCAGTTCAGTGTTATTGTTATGCAGTAGGCTTTGATCGTCTGCAGACAGTGTTTCATTTAGAATTTAGGTTCTCCGAATGTGGGCTTGCTTCTTTCGTCGAACAATATATTACGCTATAATTGAGTTATTTATTTCTTTGTTTACTCTATGTATACTGTGTTGGATAACAAGATGAAGATGTGTAACTTCTTAGACTCTATTGTTCATCTTTTTATTTTTAGTATTAAATTGGAAAACTATACATTCTCAATTTAGAATATATGATTGACGGACTTT
>NW_004797667.1:405117-435990 GCF_000002075.1 Aplysia californica
GGGGGGAGGAGAGAGATACCAAATACAGGGGAGATAACTCGCAATTTTGTGGGCAAATAAGAAATGGTCTAGGGGAAATCATATATGCCCCTGTGGGCCAATAAGCACTCCGTTTGGCAATGGCTCACACGTATATATTTAATATGAAAACAGCAGTAAACTAAACTAAAATAAAATCCCTGACTAAAATAAATGCACATAAAATCAGTTATTTTCAAATACAAATTAGCAGGTACAGGTGATTTAGTTTTGTCACGAAATCACAGAAAAGTTGTACAAATTTGTCAAGTCATGAAACAGCTTAAAAGATAGTAAAAATGTCAAAAGTGAACAAAATATTGGACAGAAATTCCTTCAAACTGTTGACTAGACTATGATACCTCATGGAAACAAGCTAACACTGCATGAGGAAAGATTGACTTGCAAATAGATAAACAGACAGACATACCAACAAATAGATATGTGTGAGGCATAGAAATGAAATCAGGCGCTCATAAAAATAATGAACGTTTGACGACTAAACCTGAAACCAAACTGTTGAAGTTTGTTGTTGTTATGTGTTGTACGTCTCACTTGAGTTCATGAGTAACAGTTCAGTGAAAGTGTCCAAGCTGTTTGGGTGGAATGTTATAAAGTTATGTCTCGTCCTGCAATGAGTTACATGTATGTGTCTCTCTTCATGCTACATTGGTGACCCCGACGTGATTTAAGGTAACCTTGTCTAGAGATCTAGATTTAATTTAGCATAACCTAGATTCTAGTAACGGCGATACGTTTTTCAAAATCATGTTAATCGAAACTGTAGCATGAAGAGAGACACACACATGTAAGTCGTTGCAGGACTTTTTCATACATTCCACCCAAACAGCTTGGACACTTTCACTGAACTGTTACTCATGAACTCAAGTGCGACATACTGCACACAACAACACACCTCAACAATTTGGTTTAAAGTTAGTCACCACAAACGGCATTTTTCCAATGCTTGGGCAAATTTAATCAAAATTTTGGGGTGGGGTGCTTTTGTCTATTCTAAAAGACATTTATGAGTAGATTTTACTGAAACACGTTGACTAAAGGCACGTGGAATGTAAATTTTCAGTTTCCAATGACTCTCAAGCTGTGGAAGTCACCAAACTTTGGTGGCCATTTTCTTGATAATTTTACCTCTGAAACCAGACGACCCCCCACCTCTTTCATATTGCAAATATCTCAACCTCTGTTCACAATATATGGGTCTTGTTTTTATAAAAAGCAAGACAAACGAACAAGCTTTAAGATGATATCAGTAATTCCATATGCCCAAAAACTGACAACTGCCTGATTTCACTGCATCATGACACATATTATAGTAAGCTATCATATCCTGCATGGCAGGGTTGTCAGATCACATTCTACAACACATAATGTGTGAAACATTGTGGTGAAAGCAGGCGGCCTTCCAAGTAATGAAATAAAAGAAAACAGCATTTTTCCTCCAGATGACCATTAAACAAATTTTTTTGTCTTTTTGCTTTTGAATGTTTAAAAAGATATTTCTGAGCGGATTTTACTGAAAAAAGTTGATTAAGGTACAAAAAATGTAAATTTTCATTTACTAAGGACTCTCAAGCTATGGAAATTACAAAACTCTGGCGACCATTTTCTTGATAATTTTACCTCTGAAACCAGACGACTTACGCCTTCTTCAATCAGAGATATCTTGACTTCTATTCAAGACAGATGGGGTTGTTTTTTTTTCATCGAAAGCAAGACAAATGAACAAGCTTTAATATGAGACCATTAACTCCACATGCCTAAAAACCGATGAGCGCCCGATTCACCGCATCGTGACATATATGAAAAAAATGTTTAGGAGTAAATATCCTTCAACCATACAGAAGTATACCTTCTCTCAAAATTATCTTTCCAAATTAGATTGTATTAAAAAATCCAATATGGCAATAAGCATTGTCAAATTAAGTCAGAGATACATATATAGCCGTCTACCCGTTCAAATGGACTGAGCCAAAAATTTGGACATTTTTGTTAAGTCTGTGGTATTGGTTGCATGTGCCACACAGAAATATTTCGTTGACATTCAAATGTTGAAAAAAGCAAGAAGAGATATTAAATGTAAGTACAATTATTAAAAGAATTAACGTATATTCTCTGTCCATAAAAGTTTTCAATCAAGTAGTTTCTCCGATGGCTGGGGCACAGCCGGCAATGCATTTATAAAATATGTCCAAGGAACATACAGATTCAGAAAGTGAAATACACAAATTTTCTGTACAGAAACTATAACGTACAAGACAATTTCAATATCATACGAATAACAAATAATAAAGCTCAGAATCAAAGAGGTAGAGCAGGGGAACCCTACTTCAACTTCTACAACTTGTGACAGCAAAATTCCCTTACATAATTATGTTTCTGACAAAACTGCGGGCTATGTTGACTTACCAAAGTATTCGATTGCCACAGAGTAGACATATTAATTTGTCACTACTTTGAAAGGCCTATATATATATATCAGGTAAAAACTGAGATCAAGTGCACATGAAGCAGAAAGGGTAATAGCATCTGAATGTTAGACAAATGTCTTCCAAGCAGTCATTATCAGAGATTTTATACAACAAGATGATTCACTTATATAAATTTGATACTGCATGTTAAATTTACGCTGGTCATTGGGAGAGAAAGAGTAGCAGCAAATTTTTACAAAGTGTCCATTTGAGAAACAAAAAACATGTTTTTACGAGCACAAGTGGTGGTAACATATACCAAACTGCCAAACTGCATGTAGTAACGGCTCTCGTTTCACGACACGCGTGTGTATAATGGGATGGAAATAAAAATCAAGCTTCTACATTTAAAACAATCTGTAAACTTTGTCAAGTCAAGTAAGTCTACGCGTCCACCAAAATATTATCACTTTCAGGCCAGGCGTTTTTGCTCGGTGAAGAACCGTGTCAGACCAGCTAAACCTATTTTTAGCCCAGTGTGTTATGACTACGAGAACAACAGACAGCATAGGCACGGGCGATTTATTTATTTTTATATTTTCAGCATTGTTTCTGGTGTGTAGATCTATAGAGACATAAGTATAGGTCTAGACAAGACTGCCTTTTTAAAAATTTCGCACAGGCTAGAGTCTATCCCTGGCATACATTTAATAAACTCAATTCAGGTGCCACATGACTTGATATTTCTTTTCTTCTTTAAAATTAATGATCTTTTCTCAGTCACTTGAATTCACACCCAGTATTCACTAGGCTTACAAAAGGAAGTGATGTGTTTCAGAAATTAATAATGTCACCAATCACTTGACAAGACAACTTTGATCATGAAACATTATGATAATATGTCATGGAGTTTTGAAGAGAAAAACACACAAAACATTATCTCTTTGATTCAAGTGAGCCTCTGCTTTCTTCCTTTTCTCTCATGAACATAAAATATCAATAAACTCATGCAGCCGAACATAAATGTCCAACATTCTTTAAAAGCCAAAAGTTACGGAATCAGGCTGGTACCTTACACAACTGATAAGGTAGCCAGGGAGACACACTATTCTAAAGTGTTACACACCAGTTTGTTTGCTCAACTGTTGAATGGGCTCAGTCCTCTCAACTTGATGCAAAGCAGTAAAGCAAATTCCCAAATCAGCCAGTATTCCCAATTCATGGTCACAAGAATAATTCCTTGGCTCATCATTTTTTCTGCTTGTCCAGTCTGGCATTGATATGGAGGCATTCAAAGACTGTTATGATGTAGATCATTCCTAATACAAAGAACGGGAAACTTGTGTCAAAAGGGAAGCCGATGCCAGGGCCGTAGGTGACAGTCCAAGTGAAGAGACCACCGGCAAATACAGGAGCAACTGACCTGAGGTAAAACAAATCAATCACACTTTGGCAAATGATGACCTTATGACGTCGTTAGTGACATACTCGGTATATTATATTTTGACCTAAGGATATCACCACTAGTGACATAGATGATATTTGACCTAAAAATGTCACCATAGATATTCGACCTAAAGATATCACCAGTGATATAGATACATAGATGATACTTGACCAAAAGATATCGCTAGCGACATAGATACATAGATGATACTTGACCAAAAGATATCGCTAGTGACATAGATACATAGATGATACAGTGTTATAACGAGAGGGAGGGGACTGGTGCGAAATGTCCGTTATAGCAGGACTTTCGTTATAAGGGATCCAGTAATAAATTCAAGGGAAATAGTAAAGTAGGCCTAATCTATGAGTTTGGCGTTCTGTTTATTCCTTTTTGTTATCTCCCCAGATGATGATTTTGCTCAAACATGACCTCTTGGTCTTACTTGATCAAAAATCAAATCAGGTTTCTTTCTCCAGCGCTAGTGATGTTAAGAAAGAAAGTTCTTTAGTTTAACTCGCCCGCTGTGTTGTCTCCCACCCCACCACACTCTGAGGTGCGTTCCGTCTGCTTGCGCCATCCATCACAGCACTGTGACCTCTCCATCCCCGCATCGGAGGAGTGAGAGGCATGATAGGCCTAGATAATCTATCACGTAGGCCTATCATGCGATGCGTTTTGCTTGTCTGCACATGCCACACCCTCCCAACTCATTCGCTCCGGCTTTCGCCTTCATTGTTGGCACACGTTGGCTCTCCCATTCTTTGTTTTGCTTGACCACCAACAATTTTCTCAACTGGTGAGGTTTTACATGTCGTATAAATGGCCTATACGCTGCGCAGAGCAGAAGCAATATTCCGCTATAACTGACTCGGGTGTTTGTCTGATTACGCTATAGCAGTATTTTATTTACAAAGATAAAGAGGGGAAAAAAACTGGGTTTTAGAATAGTGTCTTTATAACAGACTTCTCGATTTTTCAGGACTTGTTATAAGTGGACTCCACTGTATTGGACCAAAAGATATTATTAGTGACATAGATACATAGATGATATTTGACCTAAAGAAGTTGCTAGTGACACAGATACATAGATGATATTTGACCTAAAGAAGTTGCTAGTGACATAGATACATAGATGATATTTGACCAAAAGATGTTGCTAGTGACATAGATGACATTTGTCAAAAAAATGTGTCTAGTGATATGGATGATATTTGACCTAAAGATGTCACAAATGGCCTAAAGATGTGGCTAGTGACATAGATGATATTTTGACCTTGGACTTCACTTGTGTCATTGATGGTACTACCCACACCTCATCCAGCACTTCCCTTCCTTTCCTACCTGTCTGTTTTACTGTCCTGTCTTCTCCCATCCTTTCTCTCTGATGATTTCTCCACCCCCCCCCCCCTCTTTTTTTCTTCATTCCTGCGCCCCTTTTGACCCAGCCAAACCCCCCCCCCCCAAAAAAAACCCCCAACAAACAACCTATCTCACTTCATCTTCTTCCATTCCTCGTTCTCTCTCTTTCTGTCGTCTCCTAATCAATAATCATCCCTTCCACAGATGACTGGCAGTACCAGCCCCACTCACCTCCCAATGGCAGTGCTCATCATGGCCAGCCCATTCACCTGTCCAGCAAGCTCTTGCGCTGCACAGTTATTGATGAGCAGTGCTGAGCCTGCAAAACAGCTATTGACGGCTATCTTGTTTGGCAACTGGATCAGGAACAGACAAAACCACAGCCAAATGGGGCTGCAAAAAAACGAACACAGTGAATCCGAGAGGACAGCAGCGTTCATTCATTAAGTAGCATGCTGGATAGTTCAATGAAACACCCTGTTTCAAATCCCAATTGGAACGTTTTCAAACAAAGGCTGCTGAGGAGAGCTTGAAGGTTGTTGCTTTAAGAATGGAGGTCTCATTTCTAACACCTCTCTAACGTTGAAAGATCATTAATCCATGCCATACTAAGAGACTGTTTTAATAACCCCAAGATGTGAGAGATCAACACAAGGCAAAAAGCTTCTGTACAAATACCAGCCCTTACTATGAGTGATTTTTCCTGAAAAAATACAGCATACAAATTAGGCTAGACAAAGGGGAAGTAATCGAGTATTGGATTTTTCATTAACATTTAAAAACCTGAATATTACAACACACCATGGTGTCTTACTTGGATTACCTGCCACGCCAGTCTCCGATAATAAATCAGTCTCAATACAACAACCAACGGTTTTTGAAAGCAAAACACTTTGGTTCCCTACTAGTTCTTGATTTCACACATGTTGAGCCCCCATCAGCATATCAGATATTCACCCAGTAGGCTATTATATATATATATATATATATATATATACATACGCACTAACTTAAAATGGAACTGATTTTGGAATCAAAATATGTCTTTTATAGCATACGAGAGGGTTGTGGGCTAGTATAAAAGGCATGTCACATTGCAATAGCTATTATTGTTGGTTGCTGTAGCGTGTAAATGAAAATGTTATGAAAATCCTTGGTTAAAAAAAAAAGAGGGCGGGGGTGGGTGTGTAGAGCAAGCACTTTGCATGACCTTGTTGACTTGTTTTCTAATAAATATTTCTATAAGTGACATTGCATTAAAACTTTGAAGAAATAAAATTCAACCAGGGGACATTACATTTGTCAGTATTTAAAAAATCAACCATGTTTTAAAAATTTCAGACTGTACCACATAGGTATTGCCAAATAAACTCAAGGAGGTAATGGCTATTTAAATCTCCAGGTGTTGACCATTTCTCTCCAAACAAGCTCCAATACGCCACTGAAAATTTCGAAAAAAAACCGTAGCATGTTTCTGGGTAAATTCTTTGAGTTCAACATTGAGTTTCAACTGTTTGATTGTTTGTGGGTTGTATTCATAAATTTTCTTTTAAAAATTCCCTAAGGTAATAATTGAAGGGTGCGCTTGTCTCCAAAGTGGAAAGTCCGGAATCGAGCCTCTTTTCGGACACAGATTTTTTTTGCCCCCTCCTGCCCACCTAGCAGTAATGGGTACCTGACTTCGAGTTGGGGAAGTAAAGGCCGCGTGGAAAAGAACTGGCAACCCTACCATAATATGCTGAAGGCCCAGGAACTTGTCTCACTAAAAAGGCACTCCCCAATGTCTGGATCGGATGCGGGAACAACTTTACTTTTTTCATCATTGAAGGGGTTCAGTTGGGGAATGGGGTGGGGATGTGGTAATGTAACCATTCATTTGTAAATTTTTTGTTTATAAGGCGTTCCCCTAACCTTTCTTGCAACCTTACAAGGGGAACTGCTGATTTGTGGGATGTGGCCTCGTGCCACAATCTCATCCCCAAACTTCTCCTAAATTTTTTCAGCATGATGAGATATCCATCTGACGTGATCGTCATGGTTTTACTGTCCTTGTCCTGAAATCAGAACGGGCTGATCATGGTGCTGTAGCTGAACACTTTAACACCTACAGGACTGGCCTCACACTTGACTTTCAGTTCCCCAGGACCAGGGTTGCTGCTTGCTTTCTGACTATGTGAGCACCTGATGTTTGGTGAAATATCTTGTCTAAACTCATTTTATTGCTTTCCCCATTTCAGTTGCCAGAAATTGGAAGCAAAATATCTAAACGGAACTAATACTGGCTTAATGAAAACCCCAATTATATGATTGGAGAATCATCAACAAGCCTTTGTTTGGATCTAGGTCATTTCGCTCACAAGAATACTCGTCTGTGGTATGTGTTAAACGCTTAATCAGTTGCTTGCACAGTATGCCATGGAAGCTAATGTTTTTGAGTGTTCTAGCGTCTGTTTGAGTAATAAGGCCTGTAAAGCATATAGCATTTGCTGATGAGTGGGATGATGTGCTATAAAAATGGTATTCATTTTATTGTTACAATAATTACAAATCAAAAGACGAAATAATTACAAATCAAAAGACGAAATATGTTTATTGGAGACTATTTGCGTCACGACGTGGTGGAATCAGGCACTCGTCAATCTTTGGCCATATCGGGTTATTGGTATCATCTTAAAGCCCGTTCATTTGCCTTCCTTTTGGTGGAAAAAATATCCACGTATGTTGAATAGAAATCAAAGTATTTGCAATTGAAGGAGGTCAGAGTCGCCTGGTTTCAGAGGTAAAATTAGAGAGAAAATGGGCGCCAAAGTTTGACAACTTCCATTGCCTGAGAGTCTTTGGAAACGGAAAATTTACATTTTTTGAGCCTTTAATCAATGTTTTTCCAGTAAAATCCACATAAAAATGTGATCTTAAATGGACATAAAAGGTGTTGAGTCAAAAAAAGAAAATAAGAAAAAAATTGCCTTTCAGCCCAAAAAAATGACGATTTCTTCGATTTCATTATTTTGATGAGCGCCTCATTTCACCATGATGCCTCACACACATATCCACTGTCATATGTCACTTATCAAAATGACGAGTGGGGGTGACATTCACTAAGCAATGGATATACGAGAGTATACACACACGACTTCCAAACAAAAACTACTGGCAGAGGATAGTGTTGAATAAATATGACTTAAACCTTTTCTTAAATTCTCTCTCTAATGACATAAAATGTGTCTTTCAGGAGAAAATTCTAAATCTTTGGGACATGGGAACAAAAAACTCTTCCAAACATTTCGTTTGACCTTACTGTGGGCACTATCAAAGGATTCTCACTTTCGTACTTGTTAATGGGTAGCCTACACTTACTTATAAATGGGTGATCAACATTAAAATTTACTTATTTATGGGTAATTAACACTAACTCATAAATGGGTAATCAACACTCAGAAATATAAATGAGCAATCAATACTTACTTGTCACTGAGCAGTCTAACAAGTGGCAGCATCTGGCAGGTCACGAGACACACGACACAGCTAAGCATCGTTACCTGATAAGGACAGACATGTTATAACTGAATCAAATTAAGAATGTGTTGCCCGTCATTGCCTGTTACATTGACAGTAGCCAGTCCATGTGTGTTGATTTAACAAAAAGAGAACAAAGAATTATGATTTCAACATTGCTAGGCAGATCTTGTTAGAATGAAAAGAAAGACTGCAGGTTATGAGTTGAGAAAGAGAGATTATAATAAGAGCACAAGAGATAAATGGAATAAGAGGAGATAAAGCAAGAAAGAGAGCCTTTGAGGAGGGAGGGAGGGAGTGTGTGTGTGTGTGTGTGTGTGTGTGTGTGTGTGTGTGTGTGTGTGTGTGCGTGCGTGCGCGCGCGCGTGTGTGTGTGTGTGTTTGTGTGCGTGTGAAAAGCGATAAAGAGGAGCGAGACAGAAAGAGCCAGCGGGAAGGAGAGAGAGTAAGAGTACTTTTGCTTTTATCCCCCGCTTACACCCTTTTGGGTGTCACGGGAAGAAAGAGACCTCTCTCTGTCGCCAGCCGGAGAGCTTGGGTCAGAGGGATGCCACGAGTAGTTAGTCTTTCCAGTCACCCTCTAGCCATGTTGCCATTGAATTTTTTTATGTAGGCACATTGTGCTGGATGGTGGGTTGGTAATCGCATGAGATGTCTGAACCACTGGACTCTTGAGTGTTGGATGTTATGCATGACATCATTTGTACCCCCCCATTTCTCTGACTGCTGAGTTTCTAATTTTGTCTCACTTGGTCTTGTTTACTGCTTTTCTAAGGCATCGCATTTCACATGTTGTAATTCTTTGCTCCAAAGTCTTGTTCGTGGTCTATGTTTGGCATTGATAGGTGAGTGTTGGGATGAATATGGTTTTGATCATTTTGAGTTTTGTTGTCATGGGGATGTTAGGATGTTTCAGTAGTGGAGTAAGCTGGTAACTAACATTATTGGCCTTTTGTACTCGTGTTTCAATTTCTCTGTTCAGTCGCCCGTCCTCTGTGAATATAGATCTATACTACCAAGGTACTTAAATTCTTGGACCTGTCTGAGACTGTTGTTGTTGATGTGTATCCTGAGTGGTCCTGGATTTCTGCTTACTTTCATTGTCTCTGTTTTGTAGATGGTGATCTTCATGTTGTAGTTGTTATATACTTTGTTTAATCTGGTGGGGTGGTGTTGGAGACTTTGTTCATCTTTGAGTGTCAGGCTTTGGTCCTCAGTGAAGAGTAATTCATTTAGGGCGTTTGGTTCTGTGTTGGAGTATGAGTAAGAGAATTAAAAAACCCAATAAAAACTGGGATAGTTTGAGTAAAGAGGAAATCAATAGAATATCAGTTATTTAGAAAAGAGAAATAAATCTCACCCTGGATCAGGATATATATATATACATATATATAGGCCATGAACAAACACTTTCCACCTTTCCCTATCCTGGGCTTGTCACTGTCACTCCATGTCTTCCACTCCTTGTAGTGAATGAAGCCATAATGATCCTTCCCCCCCCTGGTTCCCATCCTCTAGGTGACTTCTGTGCATACTTACTCAAAATAATTCCAACTCCTTCAGCATGGTGCTTGTCTTCCCTCCCAGAATACAATACTTGTTCCCCCGAGCTGAGCTGCTTCTGTCCAGACTGTATCCAGTGTGTTTCGCTGACTCCTAGTATATGCAGCCTGTATCTCTTCATCTCTTGTACGACTTGAAAACTCTTTCCTGCTTCATACAAGGTGCAAACATTTCTGGACGCAATCCAGAGTGACTTGTTTGACAGAGGGTTTTGGGTCAAAAGAGTCCTTTCAGCTTTGTCCGTTGTCTTTCATTGTTCCTGCTGATACAGAAGCTCGTCCGTCTCCCAAGATGGAAAAATAATAAGGCGTGTTTGCTCGTGTTTGTATAACTTCCCGTTGTTACTGAGTCGGGTAGTTAGCCCTCTGCAAACTGGCACTCTTCAGGCGACCAGACCTATGCATCTTTAATTGCCTCTTACGACACGCAGTTTCACGGCATGTGTATTCTTTGCGCCCCCCCGAGTAAAACTATGGGGCATGAGGCACCCACCTGAAGGGGCGAAGGCAAGATAGACAGACTGAAACAACAGTGGAAGACAAAAGGAGTAATGCCCTCCAATAAACAAAACTAAGGCGGGATATGGCCATGCCAAAGACAAAAGGAGAAACGCCAAATGGTGTGCTATAATTTGCTCTTCTGAAATAAAAATGGAAGCATTTTGTCCTCCAGTTGTTCAGATGTACCAAGCACAAAATTTTCAAAATACAATTTTTTTTTCTCCAGTTTCTTACTCAGTGCTATCAGTAGCATGTGGTCCAGAAACATTTTGTGGAACTTCAAATTCTATGTTGAATAAAACAAGAAAAGATATATAATTTTCATACAATTTGAAAAGAAATATAAAACTTTCTTTACTCTTTTGAAAAATTTTGCATTGTGGGCAGCTTGCCAACGATTTAGCGTGGTAGTATTTTTCTCACATACCCTGCGCACTCCCATTTTCTCCTCCAGAAAAGGAAACAGTTTGAGCTGCAGAACCAGCAGTGGTATTGTCATTGTTCCAATAGCAACTCCAATTTCATCAGTGCTGAAGCCGAGCCCACCTGAAGAGATAGGGAAAAAAATCTTCCTTCACTCAACACTATTGATGTGTGAACATTAAAAGTAACACATAATCGGTAATAAACACCAATAAAAGTAACACATTGGATCATGAAGTCCAACATAATAAGAGACACGTAGGTTCTATGAACCGTATCACCGTATCGCAATTTTTTTCAAAATTTAGTTTTTGTAGTGATGTTCCATGTTCACTTAACACTAACCCAGATAAGAGCAACCTCTATCTTTCAGCAACGTAAGCTTGTGTATAGTTTGTTCACTTTGGTCTGTCTGCGTGAAAAAAAAAAAGTTAAATACTGCCTGTTCGGCCCATACACAGGATTGTTTCAATAAATAATATTTACATTAACCTAGCCTACAAATTGATTATTTTGAGAGAGCAACACCACCCAACCCCTTAGACCAGTGGAAGCCTGCTTCTTCTTCTTCCTCGTTCTCAATTTAAGCTTTCCTATTTCCTCCCAAGATTGTCTTGACATCTCCACTTGTGTCTGATCAGTACTCATCATGTCTGGTGGACCATGTTTCATAGGCATGCGTCAAAGTGTGGTGTTGATGAAAATGACCAACTTTTTATGTTTTAGCTATATGCTATGAATCCTTTATCTTTTTAAAAATTTGCTTTAGGTTAACATCAAAGAACACGTGTCGGAATCTTACTTTGCAGTGACCTTTATTAACTCCTTTTCTCCGGCAAGCGGCTTGTAGTCAGAACCACTGTGCCGCTCAGCCGCTGGCAGTAACTCGGGTACATTCCTTTACAACGGCTTCCACATCAAATATTGCCGAAAACAGGTTTCTTTTACCGGGATTTCACTCATTTGATGAAGAACTATCAACATAGGTTCACTAGTCTTGATTTAATTACCAATTTAGTGACATGTATGTCAATTTCAGATTTTGTACCAAAAGAAGGGCCTCAGCATGGTGGGTTTACCTCTCTCAGAGATAAACAGGGACTTTTAGATTCTACAGGTCATTTAACATTTACATATGTATGAAAAGACGTGAGATTTGTTTTTATCTTATTTTAATTGCAGACAGACAAAAGTGAACAAATTAAATGGAATTTTCCTATAATATGAAAAAAAATGAAGATGAAAGCCCAGATGACTGAATATCTGAGGAGATGATCAGGACAACTGTAATATTATACAGGCACAATCATCTGACCTCTAAGCTTTGGCAAAACATCAACTTTGAAGTTTGTACTTTTCCCTTTAACAGCAACCTTTGCTGCCATGAATTGCCTGAGAATACCTTAACACCCAGCAACCACCCTCACATGACTAGATTGAAGGAAAGTCTGGCCCATGTTCTAGTTATGTGTGTCTCACTTTGTACATGAGAGGGTTTGTCGCTTGGAACATACTAATAAGTTGCAATTTGTAACCTGCTTCATAACCTGGTTCTTCAACTTTTCTGTTTTACTTGCTTTTTTTCCCATCTATTCTGAGATAAATGCTGCCCTTGTTGTGCTGTGTAGTGTCTACATCAACTACAGCTCATCTCAGTTTCAACAATCTCTTACCAAGGTCTTTCCGTGTTGAGGCAAAAACAGGAAATATGTCCTCAACGCCAATAGTGGTGAAGGATAACACAGTATATAGCATTATGGCAGCCCAGACGTCTGTATATCTAGGGAGATGAAAAGAACAACTGCATTTTATTTATAAAGGTAAAACTATCTGACTTCTAAGCTTTGGTAAAACATCAGAACACCAATGATCAAGTTTGTATAGTATGTTTCCCTTTCCCATAACAACATTGATATTATTATTACCAAGAGAGAGAGAGAGAGGGAGGGAGGGAGGGAGAGAGAGAGGGAGGGAGAGAGAGAGAGAGAGAGAGAGAGAGAGAGAGAGAGAGAGAGAGAGAGAGAGAGAGAGAGAGAGAGAGAGAGAGAGAGAGAGAGAGAGAGAGAGAGAAAGAGGGAGGGAAGAAGGAAGAAAAAGCCCAACAGACTGACTGAAAAAAAGACAGAGACGAGGAGAATAAATGTTAAACGGTACATATACTTCAAAGTCAAACAATTTGAAAGAGTCTGAACTTACGATACTGAATATCAACATACTATTATTTCCATTCTCTTTCCGTTCTTTTGAACTCTTTCATTCTTACAGAGGACAGATTGTTACCCTGCAGACTTTCATGCCCCCCCCCCCCCCCCCACACACACACAAATCCTTTTTCACTCATTCTTAAACATGACAAAAAATGTTGAACTATTGCTAGGAGGCTAGGACTTACAGCAGCAGTTTAGCTAGGCTAGAACCAGACGCTGGCCGACAGCACGGAGTGCGACAACACCACACCATACAGGAGCACACACTCTCCTCTCTCTCCTCCGATACCTGCAGTAACACCTGCCGGCTTCTATCTCCCTTCTCCGCAGCCACTGGGTCGTCTTTGCCGTTCACATCACCATTTATCCCAGTGCTTTGTGCGACCCCTGATGTTTTACTTCTCCATGGGTTGCTTTCAATGTCAGCAGTTTTTACACAGCCATTGGGGTTTTGACCATCATTGTAACCATTCCTCACACGTGGATTTGTTGTAGTGACGGACCAATCAAGCTGGCCTTCATTAGTGCTGCTGTTCACTCCCTCAAATATCTGTTTTAATGAAGCCTTCTCATATTCTAAGTCAAATACATTTGGAGTAGACTTTGAATACTGAGAGGGTAGTTTTTGGCTTACAAATTCATCCTTTAAATCTGCTGTCACATCCACAGAAAGATTAGGTTGTGACTGCATATGCTGTCTCCGGACCGGTAGTGATGTATCGGGCTCATAACTCTGCTCTTTACGGCCCATCTGCAAGGCCAAAAGGCCCAGTGGCTCTGCCTCCAGGCTAAAGGACTGGATAGACTGACCCAGGTTGTGCATAGAACTCTGAGATGTCCAAGCATCTTTAGCATGTAATATTGTCCACTCAGAACAGTCGCCTGCTTCCTTCTTCAAAGATGGATTGTCCTCTTCTTCCTTTTCAACATAAACAACAGTTGTCTTTTTCCTGAGGAACAGAAAATCAGGTAATTTATACCTCAGCACAGTCAGCACAATTATGAACCGGGTATCCCCATTTAATAAACACTCTCTCAGCCAACCAGCACAGATGTACGAAATGCACTGCCATGCTGCATTCTGAAAATTAGTACACTGAAAGATGAAATAAATTTCAACCGTGCTGATAATTCATCAATTACCTTTATAAAGATTATGTAGCCTACAAACTAGCCAATTTCTTATATCCTTCACAAGTCATGGAAACATCAACCCTAAAAAAAATGAATATCTTACTTTGACTATGAAAAAAAAACACAAAGAAAGAAGCCACTGAAGAACAAACACTAATGAATAAATGACTTCCTTTAAAGATAAATCTATCCTTAAGGACACTACCACCATGTTCTGTGACTTTTATTTCCTCATTCTGGTTTCCTTACCGCCTGTTATATGATTTCCTTCATTCCAGATAAGTGAAAATTAAACAGAACATGGTTGTGAATTCCAAACTCGAGCTTAAATTTAATTCAAATCTGTCTGAACAAAAGTTTGTTGAAAAAAAAATAGTGTATCTGCAAATAGATTAAAAGAATGTCTGTTAACTTTTAAGATACAATTCTCACAAAATGTCAAAGAATGGAAGCAAGTAGCATGCATCATGTTCGGTTAAACATGACTCACAAGCCTTATGATGGAATCCACAAGGAAATAGAAAGAGAGGAAGGCATACAAGTACTTGGAGGAGAGACTTTGATTTGAACCTCAGGAGAGGGGATGCAGCTGGACAGAAGGTGTAGACAAAAAGCCCAGGAGAGAACTTGATGGAGAGCTCCTGTTGGTGACCTATAGGCCTACTATATTATTCCAACATGGGGTTACAAAGGATGATGATGATGATGATGATGATGATCAAAGGAATACCTCTTCACTTCAGAAACAAAAGTCTCATCAAATTTCACAAGTATGAAGAGGAAGATCAGGATACAAGTGATCAGTGGGAACAAGGTTGTTAACAAGTAAGGAAATTCCCCAAAGATACCATCAGCATCAAACACACTAGGATACTTGACGGCAGGAGATGCAAGGACTCCTGAGGGGAAAACAAATAAAAGACAGCACTAATGATTATACAGTCAAATCTTTTTTAGTGATCACCTGTCCAAGACAACCACTTCCCCCTTCCACCCTTTTGTATTTTTTATATATTGACACCGTCCAAGATGACAACTTGTCCACACGACAGTGACCTGTATGCATATCTTTATCAATCATCGGTCCATTAAAATCTGTCCAACACAACAATAAACATATCAAACCAATAACAACAACAAACAAAAACCAAACTCTCTTTTCCCCCCTCCCTCAAAAAGATACATTTTCATTGAGTCATAAGACAGCAATCACCTCAGGTAGGCCTAAGGACCTCAGAAGTGAATTGTTTTTTCTTGATTTTCGTCTGTCCAGCCCAAGAAGACCACCTCTCAAAGATGAGACTTTTTCTCATCAATAAAGAGTAGTTACCTTGATCAGCTTTGGCCGTAGTTGTAAATGTTTTATGCCCTAAATGACAATAAGGTAAGCTACCTTTTGGGAACTATGAACATTTACAGGTTGTATGAGATATCAGAGGAAGGGGGAGGCAACTTCAGCCAGGCTGACACTATCGTCGAAAATAAGAATGTCAAAAGTTAACCTGAATACTTTGCTCTGCTTTAAACAAATACATGTATACACTTTTGTGGTGTATTTGATTGTTTTTGGTTGTGGCAGGGGGTTAGGCCTAGCCTATTGTATTGTTTGGCTGAAAGTGTGAGAGTGAGTAAAGTGTGAGTCTGTGTTCAGTTGTATTGTTTGCAAGTTTATAAAAGCAGTCTGAGTTACTACTGGTGGGACTTTGAGAGGAGAGAGTTGTATCAAGGCAGAGGAGGCCTGCTGAGAGTATAGGTGGTGAAAAAGGCTAGTTAGAGCCTCGGTTCATTTGTGTGTGAAGTGTGAGATTCCAACGCATCGGGGCCCCAAAGCTGCGGAAAGGATCACAACACAGAGAGGAACAGGTTTGGCTAATTCCTGTTATAGTAGCATGCAGACAGAAGGTTAGTAGTGTTAAACCTTTGTTTTATGTTCCAAGTAACAACAGGGGGAGGTAACTTCAGCCAGGCTGACACTATCTTCGAAAATAAGAAAGTCAAAAGTTAACCTGAATACTTTGCTCTGCTTTAAACAAATACATGTATACACTTTGGATAAAGAAATGAACCTTTCAATTAACAAAATAAAGCTTTGCCACTGACAGATTAACATGGTTTCTTCATCTTCCCAGAGCCAAATGTGGCTTTTCAGTCAATAATGAATCCATCATATAGAACAATCGTTGGCTACGTGATAGAGAGGATATGACATTGTTATTTCAAAAGAAATAAATCTTAATTCTCTTGAATACTGTAGATCCATACTGTGTAGAACTGGTGTCAGCTGTAAAGTGTTACGACTCTTCGCTATCGAGTATCTCCGAATCTCTGTTGAGACCTTGTATCTCATTAAGTCCAGGTTGGCCCTAACAGGCATTATCAAAGTAGCCTGCCTCCCTAATGATCCAAATGGTATCAATGCATGATGTTAAACACTTACAATTACTTCATAGCAGAGTGATGCACTAGCAATAGCAATCACAGCGACATACTCTGACAACATTCTTAACGTCATACTGAATCAACTTGTAATAGACCTTCAACATACCTCCCATAAGAGGTCCAATGATCAGCCCTAAAGCCCAGGCAATGGAGAGGAAAGCCATACCAATGGCCTGGTTGGAGTTATCAGAAATGTCATACAGAATGGCTTTGGAAGTGCCAACGGTTCCTGCAGATCACAAAGGAATTGATGAACATAACGCAGTAAAGTAGTTTAATCAGCACCAGGTTGAACCAACAACAACACAGCATATTAGATATATTCATATTTAAAGCCGGTAATATGATAAAGAAATAAGACTGTAACAAATGTCATGTGCATATCCAAGCACTTATAACTGAGCCATCAGTATTATATGACTTCCAGCAAAAGGTGTTGTTTGAACCACTTCACTGTTGAGTAGACAAAATGATACATGTCTGCTTGTGTTCTCCAAAAACTGGTTCTCTGCTTTTTTTTTTTTTAAAATAAAGGCCTCATAGAGGAAGTTTTATGCGATATAACTACAGTGGAGTCCACTTATAACGAGTCCGGAAAAAAAGAGAAGTCTGTTATAAAGACACTCTTCTAAAACACTGTTTTTTTTCTCTTCTTTATCTTTGTAAATAAAATACTGCTATAGCGCAATCAGATGTACGTGCGAGTCAGTATAGCGGGATATTCCTGCTGCTGTGCACAGCGTATAGGCCAATTATACATAATGTAAAACCTCGCCAGTTGAGAAACTTGTTGGCAATCTAACGAAACAAAGAATGGGAGAGCCTGTGTGTGTCAACAATGAAGGCCGGAGCAACTGAGTAGGGAGGGTATTACATGCGCAGACAAGCCCAACGCATTGTGTGATAGGCCAGCGTAGGGCCTAAGCCTAGTTTAGATTATCTAGGACTACCACGTCTCTCACTTCTCCGATGGAGGGGTCACAGTTATTTGATGGAGCGAATGTGTGACGTGCGCAAGCTGACGGAATGCACCACAGGGTGTGGTGGGGTGGGGTAAAAAACAACGGGCGAGTTAGCCCAGAGCCCTTTTTTCTGATCGCCAAAGCCGAGCTGCCAGTCAACATCGCTAGATCTAGCGCTAGAGAAAGAAACCTAATTCGATTTTTGATCAAGTAAGACCTAGAGGTCATGTTGAAATAAAATCATCATCAGGGGAGATAGCAAAAGGAAATAAACAGAACACCAAACTCATAGATTAGGCCTACTTTACAGTTTCCCTTGAATTTATTACTGGATCCCTTATAGCGAGAATCCTGCTATAACGGACATTTGGCTCCTGTCCCTCCCTCTCGTTATAACAGGATTCCACTGTACCACTTGTACAGTTCCTAATTCTAAGATGATTTTCCATTTGTTGTATGATGTGATGAGCTGTACTGTCGTTATGTGCAATTGGCCAAGTACATCTATTTTCCGCGAGAGTTCACTTCCAAGCCTCCTTCTTACAGACCATTTTCCTTCCAAAGCTGAGGGGAATGATGTACCCCTGGCTTTGAATTGTAGTTTTCTTTCTCCTGGATAAATTGTTGTCCCCAGCTGATAACATTTCCGTCTCCAAGACCAACCACCTGCTGAAGTTGTTGAGCTTGGTCTGCTCGTGTTTTGTATCAGTTTTTCTCTCTGCTACACCAACTGCTCTCTGTGTTGAGGATTGGGGGTACTGGGATTTTTTTTTTAGCAGTGAACCCTGATTGTCTTGTGGTAGCGTAATCCAGGTAAGGTTTGCAATGCTCATTCCCCGCCACTAGTGACTGCTGGCTACACCCATCGTCTTTTGTGAGCTGACCAGACCTCATGTGTAAGTCACTGGATCGTCACGTCCTGGGTGATTGCGTTGTTACCAGGAGGTTCACGCTCAGAGCGCAGATCGGGTATCTCTCCCAGCTCATCATCATACACAGTATATTTGAAATTGTTCACTTCCTCTCAGCCACAGGATAGAGTTTGTTGGTGGCAGAAGAAGGGTTGCTAGGGAGATTAGACACCCACTCAACGGAGAGTGGGGTGTGTTGGTGAGGAGCATAGCGTTTACCACACACCTGTAGGTTCTGCCTCCTGCACTTAGTGGGGCCACACCTGCTCCCATCCTGTTGTTTTGTTCCTTTAATCAACGTTTTACAGTAAAATTCACACAGAAATGTGTTTTTGAATGAACATAAATTATGTTGAGCTAAAAAACCAAAAATTGGACAAAAATTAACAAACTGGTGGGAAAATGCCAGTTTCTTCGATTTCACTATTTTGACAAGCGCTTGATTTTACCATGATGCCTCACAATGGTAAAAGGGAAATAAACACTTAACAAAAGTTTATTCAAGGCAAAGAAATGCGGCCTCCAAAACTGATTGCTGATTCTGAATATGGTTGTTCAAAAATACTAGAAGGCAAGATAACAAAACACAGTTTCTCTGTCTATATATTTAGAACTCATTGACCGCCAGCTGAACAATAACAGCTGGAGAGCCTTAATAATGGACAGTATTCAATAAGTTTACTAAGTATTTAACTAGTGCATCTTTTTAACGTAAAAACTTTCCATGAAAATGAGAAATAGGTCTGGACATATTAATCTTTTTACAATCTGAGGGAAAAGATGAACGCTAGGGATGGTGAACAATTAGATGGGAACACCACATGGCACAGGAGGAGCTTGATTCTTCTATCAAAAAGCTCCCCAGTGAGGGTCTTTGTGATATACATAGTAGTATAATAGTTTTAGGAAAGGGAAAGGTGTTGCTACAATCCTCGGTGAGTAGTGGTGGTTGTGACCATTACACCACATAGCTTTCTACTGTTTCCTTTATTTTGTTCGCACAACCTGTGGCAGCTTGCAAGGTCTATAACTTCTTTTCTCCTCCTCCTTGGATGTGTAGGGTCATCATCAGTTCACGATAGACGAACTACATGTATTATTATCAGTAATAGCTACATTTGAACCTGCTCAAATGACCATCTGTCCAAAACAACCTTGTCTTTTTTCTACATCATAATGACACAGCCAAGAGAACCACCTGCCTAAACAACTTTTCTCCTTGACAACGGGTGGTCGTCATGGGCAGGTTCAATTGTATATCTAGATGGCCTCCGGCAGAAACAATCTGTAACTACAGTAAGTCTGAAAATATACTTTTTTCCTGGACAAATAAAAAAATCCTGATTTTCTTCAGACTGGACGCATGATATATGTGTGTGTGTGTCTGGAGAAAGGTCCCAGTGGTTAGAAATTATGGATATTGACACAAGTCAAATTCTTGTAGTAATTTCAATGCTGAACACGCTGCTTTTTTAAATCTTTAAAATATCTAGAGTACCGGTAGTTTTAAAGATATGCCATATAATTTTGCAACATTGGGTGTCAAAACAAAGTTTGGAGAAAAACAGCTTTAACCTTAGTATGTTGGCCCAATTTCTGGCATGGTGAAGTACATGTTGCAAAAATAATAAATAAAAGATATTTAGACTTAAAATGTAATACAAATCCTTTCTATGTGTTGTTAAAAAATGGTTAAATGTGTTTTCTGATGAACCAAAATTTTTTACCAGGTACAAATTTGTTGGCCTTTTCACCCCATTGCTCTGAAATAGATTTGCCAACATCAGAAAGAAATTAGGAGTTGGACACTTTTCACGAAAGGCCAATGATACGTCATTCTTTTCAGCCCACAAAGAGTTAAAAAAATAATAAAATGTGTCACTATGCAGTGGAATCAGGCACTCTTCAAATTCTGGGCATATGGAATTATTGGTATAATCTTCAAGCGTATTAGTTTGTCTTGCTTCAGATGAAGAAATACCTACTCAGTAAAAGAAATCGGCTACTATGAGGAAAAAAACCACCAACATAACACTTACCATTGACAGCTCCACACATGAAGCGGAAGAACATGGCCAGCCCGAGGTTCTTGGCAAAGCCGAAGAGGAAGGCAAAGAGACCATTGAGTGCAATGGTGATGAGTAGTACAAGTTTCCGGCCCCGGCGATCAGCTAGCCAGCCCCAGAACACACTGCAGAACACCAAAATAATTCCTGCTTAAAGTGCAGTCTTAGCCCCCCCCCCCCCCCCCCCCCCCCCAAGGTCTTTGTGTATCATGGTGGCAAGATATACCTTAGTAACTATCAAGGAAAGGAGACAAAACAGTGACTAAATGGTGACAACCCCACACTGACCCCAGATGATGCACAAGAAGTCAAGCACGAGGGGCCAAACTTTACTTTTATCCAAATTTTGACATGCAAAGTTTTGCTGTTATCACTGCTGGACACAGTGATGTAATCAGTTACATTCTGGACAAATGTGCCACAGATTAGGACTAAAAATCATAATTTTTTTTTTTAACGTAGGAATTTTTTTCGCCCCCACTTACACAATCTAAATCATTTAGGAAGCAGGCTTTGGCCCTTCCTGTCGGGGCTAACCCTGACTGAGTCGGACACAACGTTCCAGCAGAAAGACCAAGATACTTTGGAATCATACTACACCACAGATGTCTAAAGATAAGAGAAAACTTTGTTTCTTCCTATCTTTCCTAGAATCTTTATTCATCTTATTTTCATCTTTATTCGTCTATTTTCTATATGCGCTCAAACTGCTCAGCCTTCAAAATAAACTTTTTGTTTCTAGAAGAGCTCTAAAAAAATTTAAATCAGAGAAAAAAATCTAAATGTCAATTCCATTATAAGGACCACTGCAATAATAGAGAGTTCAAAAGTTTTAAGTGAAGAAAATTGAGAAAAGATTGATATATCATGTTGAAATCCAACCATGAAAATGCTAATTACTTTATTTAACTCATTCGCTACGCCGAGCCGTGGGGGGGCGGCGCGGCTCAAGTGCCGTCAGTATGCTAAGCCGCCCCCGGCGGCTCGAGAACCGACGTTCAATTTTAGCTTGGTTTCTATTCCAATCCACATATCCATGTTAAAATAAAGGTCATAATATAATGTTGACTTTCGGGTCAAGCGTTTCCACCGAAAATCGGAAGTTTTGATTCAGTTTTGAAACATGATTTCGTAGTTTATTCGACTTTGTTTTATCGCGAAGCCCAAATTATGGCCCAGACACCAGTCTTAGTACTTTTACATAACAAAATGTATCATTATTTTGCTCACTAAAGAAGTGTAGGACTCTTCTTTATAATATTGATACTACTGGACTCAAATTGCCAGTGCACTGTAATTGAGAAATCAATATTTTTGAGTGCTAGATCTAGGCCTAGATCTAGTAGTCAAAATATTTTTTTCTCCCCAAAATCATTACTTTTGGGTGAAATTAATAAAAAAAAAGTACCACTCAAGACATGTATAGGTTTATTCCAAATGCAATTCTGAATAATTCCATATAAGTTACGCGTATTTTTTTCTGTTTGTGATCCTTTTTCAAAATTATTTTTTTTCAATATCGGATGTTATGATCCAAATGTACAAATATATGGAATGTATGTAAATAACTGCACATTTTTCAATATTTTCCTGTTCTATATACAGTTATGGTTATTTTGAGGTATCATTTGACTAGGTGCAAACATATTTTTTTAGTTTCACCTGAGATTATAAATTTTTTATTTTCCAATTTTATCCGCATCCAACCACAATTGTGTTGCATAATCGCCTCTTACAGGAACCAAAGTTGAAAAATACGCAAATAAATAATGCAGATGTATTCTACAAACCATACTGAAAATGTTGGTATATAATATGTTGATATTTATTTGAATTTATGGCCCCAAAGACCTGTGAACTGCGCACTAGTCATCATCTCATTTCGCCCTCCCGAAAAGAATTCGTCCACAAGCCGAAAATAATACGTAGCGAATGAGTTAAAAAATTTTACAGAGTAATCTCAACAGCAGTTAGGCCTATATGTTGAAATACTATATATGGAACCAACTCAAAGAGAAGTCATTGAGCATGCCACACAGTAGGCCTACTAGAATAAGCTACAAACAAATGCTGAACAAAAATCCTAGGAATATGCTCTCAAAGAGTATGTAAAGAAGTTTCATATACAAATAAAGAAAGGTTTATCAGAAAAAAGTGGGGGGATTTTTTCAGAAAGTTCAAATTTTTAGTTTTAGGAAGAGTTTTACAGCACTTGCAATACAATAAGATATATAAGCGTCGAAGATTTGAAGTGCTACAAGAGAGTAGCAAACACACAAAAAAAAACAAGGCAGAGAGATAAGGACGATAGATGTTTGATAGGAAAGAAGAAGCAAACCACACCAAAGCACCTGCCAATCACTCAATAAATTTCAAAGCTAGGGGGTTAAATGCTAAATAAATTAATCATAAAGAGACGTCCAAGTCTTAACTTATAGTGGTAATGTGTTGGACTTAAAACCGACAAAAAAATGGACATTTCAATTTTAAACTTTCCCAGGTAGAACCTTGTGTACTTAGGAAAGACATCTTTTCTATTTTCCTTACTTAAAACGACTGTATATAAATGTTGAACTCATGGAATATTCCAGAACAAAAGTGAAACACACATAAGTGGTTACAACACTGCATGCCTTTTGATAGTGGAAAGGATGGTAAATTGGAACTGAGTGACAGGTCAAGGCCAAGGGAGCTATTGTGGAGGAGTGTGAACTATCTGACAGAAAGGGAAAAAAAGATTATAAATAATCTCTGCTACTATTCAAATCTACCATTAATGTCATGATAAATTTAACCCTATCCGTACGCCCTGGGGTAGTTTTGTACCCCTGGGGTTGTATTCTTCACATTTTAGAATACTTCTAGTAGGAAGATCTCTTTGAAACTTTCAGTATTTCTAAAAAAATCATTTTGACAGACTGCTATGCAAAGCGTACGGATCGGATTAACGGGTAAAATTCTCCTTTGGAGAGTGGTGACACAGAGTTCCCCACGTCGTATGGATATGATAGTAAAACACGACGCACGGATAGGGTTAAACAAAACATTGCGAGACAAACCTTCCAAAGACTCTTCCAGCAAACACACAGCCAGCAACATAACCACCATACTTCCCTTTGTCTTCTTCTGAATATCCAAAACTCTAAAAGAAAGATATAAGGAAATAAAAGGAAATATAGAAATGAATTATAAGCAATAAATACAGAGTGATCCAGAAATTAGTTTTACATTTGAAAAAAAATGTTCCTCCAGACTGAAGCTTTGGAATTCAAATTTGGACACAATATTTGGAGGTCAAAAGGAATTTGTTTGACATTCATCTTAGAATAGTTTTGCTCTGTATGGTGCATAAAAAACAACCTACTTTTTAAAAAACCGATTCCCCATTTTTTATTATATATATATATATATATATATATATATATATATATATATATATATATATATATATATATATATATATATATATATATATAAAATATATTTATTGTATTATTATATACACTAAATATACATGAATATTATATAATTATATATATATATATGTTACAGTCAAACCCGGAAACTAGCCATTCTCAGGAAATGTCTGTAAAATCAGTCATTCTCAAAAATTTCCTGTTTTGATCAGGCATTTCCAGGAATGCCTAAAAAATATTAGTCATTTTCAGAGAATGACTGAAATAGGCCGTCAGGCATTTCCTTGGAATGACTACCATCGGAAAAAAACAAAATGGCGGAATGACAGATGTAAAGTAAATGACAGAGGATGCAAGCGGTAATTTATTCATCCCGTTTAATGAAAACAAATTTAATAATAAAAAGTGATAACTAAATATAGAATGTTCATTTACATGAGCTCATTTGTTTTTGCAGTTGAGACTTTGGTGGCAACGACTATTACATTTGAGCTTTGCTTTGAAGCATTTGCATCTGTTTGTTTGACATTTCTTTGACCCTGAACAGTTACATTTAATGTAACCTTGACCGCCACACTGAGAGCCAAATACAACCGCTTCTCTTAAACTGACTTGTGTGGTGCAGTTAACATCACTCATCAGAAGTAATTTTCCAGGGCAAAGTTCAAATTCGTTCCTGCTGTTTGCCCCTTTTAAGATTCCATGTTTGGTAGCCAGCGTGTAGTTATTGTTGTCATTTTTGTCCAAAACAACAGTCAGAATGTTTCGTGGGTCGCCACGGCCCCGATCAACAAGAGGAATGGGAATGGCAACATTGTCACCTTTCTGGCCTGGGGCGAGTTCTATTCTACTTCTTTTTACCATCCGTTCTGCTTGTTCCATCTGGAATTTCCTACTCTGCTCTCCATGAAAGTGTATTTGAGCCTGTCTGGCATCAAGAAGTGCCACGTTTTCAACAGTGTGAATGCCATCAACTTGGTCGACACGAGGATAATTCAGGTTTGTGGCTAGCCCGTTAGCAGCAGCAAATTATGTGACTTGGACAACGTCGGTGATTTCGTCGACAAGATGAGCAGCAACGTCAGTGATTTCGTCGACATGAGAACGAGCTGCTAGAGCTGTTTGCTGGGCAAAGGCTCTTAAAACATCCCCTGACTGAAACTGGCCTAGCATTTTCGTTGGTATAGATGTTGAGGCCCACCCTTGGTTCAGTACCCAGCAGCGCTTGGTAAGGTGATCGTTTGACGGCGGCATTGAATAAGAGAGACAGACAGACAGATACACACACAGGCAGGCAGACAGAAAGACAGACACACAGACAGTTAAAAACAATAGGTAAAACTGACCTGGCTTGAAGCTTGTACTGTCGAGCTGTTTTTCTGGCTACACCCAAAGTCGTCAGCAACTGATGTATAATTTCCTGATATTTTGTCTTGGGTAATAGGTAATTTCATACTTTTCAAAAAGCCTTCTTGTAAAAGTTTCTTCACAAGGATTTTCAGCCATATTCAAGCTTAACTATAAAGTGAATATCTAATGACAGGTTACAGGTTTGTAACTTTCGCTACTCCTCACTTTCGCTCAACACAGTTAAATCAACACCGCATTCAAACCATAACTGTCACAATGCAAATAACACTGAGTGATAGTCAAATGGTTTGCCTAGAGGTCAAAATAACAACCAGGCAAAGCTGGAAATCTGAGGCTTTCATTTTCAGTCATTCTCCAAGAGTGTCTAAAATTTCTAGGCATTCCTGGAAATGCCCGATCAAAGCAGGAATTACTTGGGAATGACTGAATTTTCAGGCATTTCCTGAGAATGACTAGTTTCTGGGTTTGACTGTAACATATATAAATATATATAAATATCAAACAAATTTTTTTTTTTTAAAGATAAGATACTTTAAATTATACTTTATTATCCCAGAGGGAATTCTTGGCTGTACACTACCGTAAAAACACATGCAGTTATACATAAAAAATTTTAATTTTATATTGCTCTAACTAAAATTCAATATGAAAAGAGAAGTACAGCTGACAAAATGTATATTCACATCAGATGCATCATTCAACCACATGAAGGAATTTCATTACAAAACCTTTGGAGTTATATATATAATAGATACATACTCAAAAGAGCAACACACATCTATGCTCATTCTGACAAAAGCCTTATGCTAGATGGTAAAAACTTCTCTCTTTCTTTGTTTTTGGAGGTACATATCTGCCGCTGCGTGATCTTAAAATTTTCGAAGAAAGGGGTCGTTTATAATGCTTTTTATCTTTTTAATATTGCATCCATTCTATTAAAATCATATCCAGAGATCTTGCTGGCTTTCTTAATGGTTCTGTCAAATTTTTCTTTATCTTTCACCTTACAATTCCCACCCCAGCAGCAAATATGAAATAATATCACACTTTCAACCATAGAATGGTATAAAAGGAAACTTTTTAATTTCCTTATAAAAGAAACATTCTTTGATTTACTTTTTTATGCACAAGAGCAGCGTAGGAATGACAGTCAAGTTTGTTATTGATTGTTACACCAAGCTAAACTCGCACAAAAAAGTTAAGGAACAAAAATTCAAAGAAAGATAACTGAAGAGTGGAACCGAATTTATTCATTTCTTCGAAAAAGATGCTTTCGACTCTCTAGATTAAGTGTGTACAATTTCAGATTTCAACAACATCCAAAAATTAATGTAAAATGAGTTTAAATCACACTGGTAGGATTTCAAAAGTCTGAACAGCCATAGTTCTTCTTTAATATTGTCAATAGTGGGTGTAGCCACCCCGTTTGACCAAACACTCGGCACAGCGTCAAAGCATGGACAGGACATGCATTCGGAGAACTTGTTGCGGTAGGTTCTGCCACTCCTGGACGAGGCAGCCCAAGAGTTGTTGAAGGTTTTGTACAGGAGGGTGGTTGTCCCTTCTCCACCGGTCAATGTGATCCCAAATGTTCTCTATTGGGTTCAAATCCGGACTATAAGCTAGTCAGTCCATGCGAGTGACAGCTCGCTGCTGCAGGAAGTCCCCCACGATGCGTGCGCGATGTGGCGCAGCGTTTTCGTGCTGCAGTACAGCCTAGGGTCCAATCTGCTGCAGGAGAGGAACAACAAGGGGACGCAGGATTTCCTCCCTGTACCTTGCCGCGGTCAAATTGCCCTGTATATGGTACAGGGGGTCTTGTGGTGAGCTGAGAAGCCTCCCTACACCAGAACGGACCCTCCACCGTTGGGCGCCACCTGCTGGATGCACTCAGGGTGGAACAGCGTTCCTCGGCGCCTCCAGACGTGGGCTCGCAGCAAGTTGAATCTGGATTCGTCCGAGAAGACCACCTGGTCCCACTGACGTCGTGTCCACTGTGAATGGCGAGCAGAACACATCCGGCGAGCTGCTTTGTTGAGCGCGTGAGCCTTGGGTGCTTGTCAAGGACACGAGAAGCGAACCTGGTTCTACGAATACGGTTCCTTACCATCTCCTCGCTCTCGTGGACATTTGCTGTCCACCGTAGCTGGTCCCTGATGCCGTTTGCAGTAGTGGTTCGTGACGTCACGACCTGTCTGACGATGAACAGGTGGATGCTGCCGTTGGTCAAACGGGGCGGCAATGGGTCGAGGCCTGTCCTGGACCCTTCCGGTTGCTCACCATAGTTCTAGCAGCCTGTATATGACTGATGTGGACACCCCAAGTCGATGTGCAACGACTGGGAACGTGGAGCCATCTTGGAGCCAGGCAAGGGCTCGTCCTCTGTGGACGTCAGGCAGTGAGCGTAGTTGGACTATCGTGTTGTAATGAAACATGGCCGAAAAACTCTGACTTATAAAGGGTTATAAGTGAGCAATTATCACAGCTAAGACATCTGTTTATCACGTGCCAAGCTTATTTTTAGCTAACAGTCCCTATGCCAATGTTGCTGAAGTAGAGAAATTTAGCCCATTTTTCATGCTTTTTGGCTGTGTTTCAGAATGCCCTGGGCCGTCTCTGTGAAACTGGTGCAGGCAAATTTGCTGTACAGGCAAACTGTGTCTAGTTGTCAGTGCGTGTGCCAAGTTTGGTTGACTGATCTTAACGGGTTTGTGAGATATTGAACTTTAAATTTGACAGGTGAAAACACAAGTTGTTCCCTGACTTTTTTGGGCGAGTTTACTTGTAAGGGCTTACCACCTCCACCTTCTCATCTTTAATAAATAGTGTTTGCAATTAGTCTTTTAACTAAAGTCCCTTATTAATTCCTTTTTCATTTTTACATGTAGTAAAGAGAAGTGGTTCTCACAACAATGTGTAAATACATTAGCCGTCCCTGTATTCATTCTCATTTGTTGTCATAAGGCCTTGTAGAGTGGAAGCATCCGCAAATTTTATTAGTTTGATGTTTTTGTTATCAAAAGTACAGTCATTGGTGTAGAGCGTAAACAAGACAGGGGAGATTACACAACCTTAGGGCACGTCGGCGTTTGTGAATATTAGGTCGGATTTTACACCATTTAATTTTATATAATGAAGTCGATTGGTTAAGAAATCAAGAATCCAAGCTACATGCACAATGTTCTTGTTTATGTTCATATATATATATTTATATATATGTGAACCGATTTTATAACGCATTGTTTCAGTTTTCAAGCAGTGGCATGAGTCAGTGACTATTTGAACGAGAAATATACGTTTAAGGTTAATCATAACAAATAGTATTGCGCATATCCCCTTCAAAAGCAAGCCCAATGAGCCTTATAATTGTTATTATTACCGCAGCAGGCTATAGACCACCCAGAAACATTCTCAACTTCCTTGGAATCAGAAAAGTGCAAGGCAGCCAATAGATTAGGTGATCAAATTAACAAACTCTGACAAGATCTTTTGCTGTCCATAGCAGGTACCATTTCCACCTGGGTGAAAAGAAGAGAATTTTGAGTAAAGAGCCTTTCTCAAAGGTACAACGTCGGACCCCTAATGGGGTTCAAACACATAATCTGTCCATTGTGAGCCAAACTGTCTGACAGTTTGACCACCAACGCTACAGAGGTTCAGAAAAAAAAAATCTAAAAAAGTAAAATGGCCTGGGCTTCGATTGCTTTTCTGTTGTACTCTCTACGAAAAGGGTATCATACTCGTGAACTGAGCCCAATGTTTGTTATGACAGTTTCTCATTGTTAACAAAGGCAAGAATTCAGAAGTTTAAAGTTTTGCCTATAGTTTTCTAGAGAGTGGTAAGTGGTTGTTTGTACATTTGTACTGGTGATTGTCACGGACAGATATGCCCTAAAGAGCAGGTTCAACTGTAAATTTATTGTAGCCTACTTCTATCACACACACAAAAATCTCACCATGATCATTTCAGGAAGGAAGGGAAATAAAAACGTCAGGGTACTCGAGCTGGAGAACTGAGGATTGAGCACAAACATGAGGATACTTTAGACCCTTACAGTACTGTATATGCAAAGAAAAATAATTTTTTAAAAAGGAGTGGATGTACAATTGGCCACTATATTTGCTACGAAAGAAGTTACTTCAAACTGAAAAGCGTATCACTGTGACTCAAGAAAAGGTACTTTTAGAATGAGATACCCAGCGATAAAAAAGTAAATTCGAGTGTTCAAATAGATGAGGAGACAACTTTCTGAAAGTAAAATGTGAGCAAAACCAAAGAGATATTTGATTTTAGATGGTTTTGTCCATAACGCACAAGCCTTAGAAGTAACTGTCAAACAGGCACACACGATACTTACGGACCATTTCAGTATGTATACAAGTAATAAGCTGTCTTTGAAAGAAAATGTCGACAGAGTTGTCAAAAGGGCTAATCTAAGCCCATGTTATTTTTTCCAGACAAATTTAAGTAATTCTAAATAGACAGTCGTTTAGTTTAGTTTTAGTAGAGGTTTTACAGCGTTCGCAACTGCATAAGATAGACAGTTGAAATACATGTATGACGGAAACTTTCTGAGAGGCAACGATTAAAACTTTAAATATCGTAGAGTGATAGCGAAAACTGTTCAGGTTATTAATAAATCATTCCACTTTTTCACTCAGATTAAAAAGATATACTAATATTGTAAAAGCAGCAAAGAGGATCATTGCTGACACCAAACATTCATTACATTCAGAATTCCAGACATTTGTTAAAAGTGAATATAAATGCTATATTTCCAAAAAGCAAGAATCAAAGGTCGTATAAAAATACATTCATATGATCATCGATACGAGCTGTTCAGTCATTACCATCAGAGCGAGAATGAAAGTTTTCCATTTTCGTCCAATGACTATTCGTACGAGTGCGTGCGTGTGTGTGTGTGTGTGTGCGTACGTGCATGCGTATGTGGTGCGATGTGAGTGAGTGTGTGTGTGTGTGTGTGTACATGTTTGTGTTTTAGCGTCTATTTGAGAGAGAGAGAGAGAGAGAGAGAGAGAGAGAGAGAGAGAGAGAGAGAGAGAGAGAGAGAGAGAGAGAGAGAGAGAGAGAGAGAGAGAGCGGCCACA